>NC_045555.1:18248839-18446339 GCF_009769535.1 Thamnophis elegans | reverse complement strand
CCTTAGCACTTGGCCACCACAGATGCCACAACACAAGTGACATTGTGATGGCCACGCCCACCCCATCCCCCCAAAGTCAAACCAATATGATGGTCCTCAATGAGCCAAGGTGGCGCAGTGGTTAGTGTGCAGTACTGCAGGCCCCTTCAGGACTGTTATCTGTAGTTCAGCGGTTCTAATCTCACCGGCTCAAGGTTGACTCAGCCTTCCATCCTTCCGAGGTGGGTGAAATGAGGACCCAGACTGTGGGGGCGATATGCTGACTCTGTAAACCGCTTAGAGAGGGCTGAAAGCCCTATGAAGCGGTATATAAGTCTAACTGCTATTGCTATTGCTACACTGCTGCTCTACCTTATCAAGGAGTAGGCTGTGATCTACTTCGTCAAATGCCTTGTTGAGTATACTATATCCATAGTATTTACTTGATCCACTAATTTAGTCACTTTATCCAAAAACGCAATAAGGTTTATTTGGCATGGCCTGTTTTTGACAAACCCATGCTGATTTTTAGTCATTACCTTGTTCATTTCTAAGTACTCGCAACCCCCTACTTAATTATCTTTTCATGATTTTCCCAGGTATTCATGTCAAGCTTCTGTAGGTACCTGGATCATCTCCCCCGCCACTTTTTTGAAGATTGGAACTACATCAACTCTTTTCCAGTCCTCTGACAGTTTCCCCATGCTCCGGGAGCTGTGAAAGAATTTGTTCAGTGGTTTCAAGATCTCATTTGCCAGCTCTTTCATATCCTGGGATGTATGCCCAGGCCCAGGAGATTTGAATTCATCCAAAGCAAATAGGTGTTCCCTTACCAAATCCTTTCCTATCATGACTTGCTTTCCTGTTCTATCTCCCACCAGTTGGACTATTTTTTTCTTTTTGTGTAAAGACAGGTGCAAAAAAAGGAATTAAGCAATTCTGCTTTCTTCTTGCAGCCAGTCAGCTTCTTGCCATCTTCTCCCATTAACATTTCACCCCTGGTACAATGGTTCTGAGATAACATCTGCCAGATCCTTCAGAACTGTGGGATGTAATCTGTCAGGTTGTGGTGATTTATATTCATCAAATGCTGTGGACATAGTGTACTTGGATTTTGGTAAGGCATTCAACAAAGTAAACCACAGCCAACTTCTTGGTGAACTAGAAAAATGTGGAATCAACACCACCACCACCAGATGGATTTGTAGCTGGCTGACAAATCATACTCAATGAGTAGTCCTTAATGGTACTACATCCATGAAGAGAAGTAAATAGTGGGGTACAACAAGGCTTCATCTTAAGCCCAGTACTCTTCAATTTCTTCATAAATACTTAGGTGAGGGAATAGAAGGGAAACTCATCAAATTTGCAGATGACACTAAACTGACAGGAATAGCCCATACCTCTGAAGACAAGATTGGGATCCCCCAAAAATCTTGAAAAACCTAACCAACAAAATGAATTTTAATGTGGAGAAAAGCAAAGTTTTACATTTAGGCAGGAAAACCCAACAATATAAGTACAGATTAGCTGAGACCTGGCTCAAAAACAGTAACTGTGAGTGGGACCTTGGAGTCCTATTGGATGATCACTTGAATATGAGCCAGCAATGTACAGCCACCATCAAGAATGCGAATAGAATCCTGGATTGTATAAACAGAGGCATAGAATCAAAAGAAAAATCTAAAGAAAAGAAGAATTAGGGGTGACATGACGGCAGTATTGCAGCATTTGAAGTGCTGCCACAAAGAAGACGGGGTCAAATTATTCTACAAAGCACCAGAGGGCAAGACTAGAAACAATGGTTGGAAACTAACCAAAGAGAGGAGCAACCTGGAATTAAGGAGAAACTTCCTAACAGTGAGGACAATTAACCAATGGAATAACTTGCCTTCAGAAATCGTGGGTGCTCCATCACTGGATGTTTTTTAAGAAGAGACTAGACAGTCATTTATCTGAAATAGTATAGGTTATCCTGCTTGAACAGGGCTAGAAGACTTCCAAGGTCTCTTCCTGTTCTGTTCTATCTGATTGGTGGACAATGGGCAAAGGGAAGTCCAGGGTGGAAAAGGACAAGCTTTCCTATGCTGTTTGCATGTGAAAATGTCATAACTGGCCTTTTTTTTTTTTTACTTCTGTACCCAAATTGCTTTTCAGTGAAATTATACTCTTGGATCTGATATTTGCAGTCACATAAAACAAGAGGAAATAGGGAACACAAAACAAATCATAATTCTGCTTCTACTCCTCAGTACCCCATCATGGTCAAGAGAGTTTGAAGACTTGGGGACCTAAAGTCACCCCTTTCAACACTATCAGCCTGCATTTAGTGCTTGTATGACTTTTGTATGGTTGCAGTTTTGATAATTAAAATATCTTTTATGATAACAGGAAAAGAGATAAAGGTGCTGTGTATAGCATAGCGATTTGAGCAGAGATTTCAAAACTGCTCTTGAATAGACTCCAGAATCCTTTGCAAAGTGGCAGCATTTAAATACTCTGTGTCAGCCATTGAATATGCAAGAGTTTATTAAAGCCAGTGCTTTAGAGTTGAGTGTCAGATCTTCCACCATGCGTCCTTTTACTTTCTGATAATCTTACATCACTGTTTCTCAACCGAAGTGACTTTAAGTTGTGTGGACTTCAACTCTCATTATCCTTCCCTGGAGTGGGGAGGGAATGGAGATTTTACAGTATCCTTCCCTCGGAGTGGGGGGAATGTGAATTTTGCCAATATCCTTCCCCTGGAGTGTGGAGGGAATGGAGATTTTACAGTATCCTTCCTTCGGAGTGGGGAGGGAATGTGGATTTTGCAATAACCTTCTCCTGGAGTGGGGAAGGAATGGAGATTTTGCAGTATCCTTCCCCCGGAGTGTGGAGAGAATGGAGATTTTGCAGTATCCTTCCTCTGGAGTGTGGAGGGAATGGAAATATTACAGTATCCTTTCCTCGAAGTGGGGAAGGAATGGGGATTTTGCAGTATCCTTCCCCCGGAGTGTGGAGGGAATGAAGATTTTACAGTATCCTTCCACCAGAGTGGAGAGGGAATGTGGATTTTGCAGTATCCTTCCCCTAAAGTGGGGAAGGAATGGGGATTTTGCAGTATCCTTCCCTTGCCACACCCACCAAGCCATGCCTATGGAACCAGTAGTAAAGATTTTTGAATCCCACTACTGGTAAGGAGTCTTCTTCAAGAATAAGGAGCCCTCCACCAAGGGGTTGGACTCTAAATGCAGCAGAAAAGTTGTCTCCTAGCGAGTGTTTAAACATGGAAAAAACCAAAAGCCAAAGAAAGAATTCATACTAATATATTAAGAAAGGATAACCAACTCAATCACAATTTTTGAAGAATAAAACAAGATATATTATCAAGGAGAAAATCATTTCACATCACTGCAGGACACACTAAGTTTCTGGAGCTCTGAAAAAGAAAATATGCTGAGGCCATATTGATCTTCGAAGGAACACTGTTCTACAAGGTAGGCAGCTCCAGAGAAAGTATCTTTACATTAAAAAAAAATCAAAACTTTCTTTTAGTGTTGCTGCCAATTCTACCATAACAAACACACCAAAGAAATAGTTCAGCATCAAAGGTTCATGAAAGCCCCAACCTTCACATGGAATAGATTTAGATCCCTTCATTTACTCTTGATAGAGGGGGAATCTATCCTGCTCCCCTTCAGAGTTCAGACATCATCTCTAGAACAGATCTGCCAACCTAAAAATTTAATGAATAAATAAATAAACTCTCCCTACTGAAAGGCCTATTTAAACCAACTCCCGCCCAAATAAAGTATGCAATATAGACAACATCAGTACAATATTTTGGGCAATCCAAATAATGCTTGAATGTGCTGAGAAAGTAGTGCAGGCAGTATCTGTATGTATGGGTAAATATATCATGTATGCATATAAAGCAAATATTGGTATTTACAAGCTATTCCCTGGCTCTAATCAGCAGTGAGTAGCGCGTTTTGGTACCACCGGTTCGCTGTGCACACATCCACCCACTTCATGCGCCTTTCATGCATGCGCCCGGCCTTCCATGCATGTGCTTTACATATGCGCATGCCTTCCGTGGATGTGCCTGGCCTCAAAAATGTGCCTAAATAGGACGGCATAGAGCCGGGGCATGTGGGTGGGCCCACCTACAATTTTCACTACTGGTTCAGTTGAACTGGTCCAAACCGGCTGAATTCTACCTCTGGCTCTAATATATCACTGTTGTGAATTGCTTCATTAACTTCCCAATCCAAGTAGTCTCTCTCCTCTGGCTAATTTGCATGGCTCCAAAGGAGCTCAGGGTCAAAGTTCTTTTGAGAAACGCTGTTTTAATATTACGTTTCTGCAGGAATTGTTACTGGTATGTCGCTACATTTCCAGTCTGAATTAGTGTCAGTTCTGGGGCCTTATCAGAAGAATCAGTAATCAAGAGGCCATCCACTGATGCTCAGGATTAAGTTGCTGCCTCCATAGGTTGCATGCCAAGGTGTTACTCAAGAGAAGAGACTTGCTTGCAGTGCATTTGCTGTTTGGAAAAGCTGCTAATGGGCAGTACCCTCCTCCTAAATGCTGAGATTGCTGAAAGCTCTTGACAGTGATGGATCAGCTCTCATCTCGCCTTTCTGTCATGCTGCAAAAATGGAAGAACGGGAGAAAAGGAAGAAAAAGAAAGATGGAAATTAACTCTTTGGTCATGGGTTCTGCAGTTTTACAAGACAAGATAAAGCTGCTGTCCATACTGGGCTCAACTCACATGGGCCAAGTTCACTCCAGCCTGTCACATCCTTAGACTCCACAATGATTTATTGGACAAACCCTCAATTCCAAAAAAAACCACGTGAACCATTCTCTTCCACCATGGTAGGAATCAGACGTGAGGAAGGGTGAACGTAATTCCCCATCTCCTTGAGTCATTAAATTGCATCATGTTCATATATACAAACAGTGGCAAACAGGAGAGAAAAGAATTGTTTTAAACCTAAGAAACACAGGATAGAATAACAGGCATCGACACATTTGTAATTCAGTCTAACACAGATATAAACAACTGTAGCACACCCTAGTGAAGACTGTTAACTGTGACTGAAGCAGGGGATAGACAATAGTTGTAGAAGAATGAAACATGGGAAGGAGACAGTGTTTCCCATTAGGTGCGCATCTTTCTTTTGTCCCCTGGTCTCTCTCATTAAATAGATTTGCGGACTTTCGAAACACAAGGCCCACCAGATGCAAAAGGACAATGAATATGCCACAAATAGTAATTGATTTCATACTGCCTTTAGCTCTCCAAGAGGGGGGGAATAAACATAAATATAAACGCACAGAGAGAGATGAAATCTCTAACTTTCTGGTCTGCCTAAAGTACATGCCTGAGCAACTCATTTCCTTTTGAAGGTTTTGGAAAAGTACTGTATTTTTCAGACTATAAGACACACCGCTGTATAAGATGCACCAAGATTTTGAAGAGGTAGGTAAGAAAAAATGTTTTACTAAAATATCAGCATATCTCAAGGATCATTCAAATGAGAGATATAAACTGTAGTGGAGAAGATGGATTGACTATATTCAAAATAAATATGGGACTAAGAAATTCCATATAGTTTATGACTGAAGAAACAAGGAATGATATAATCTGTTTAGAGCTAGCCTAGCAAAGAGGAGTTAAAGCTCAAAGGAAAGATGATACTAACTTTCTTTAAGTTTTATTTTAGAATATCTTTGTTAAAGATTTATACGCTGTATTGGTTCTGGGAAGTCGGGGGGGAAGGTTGGGGGGGGGGGTTAGGGTGGGGAGGACAGGGGAGGAGGTAGACATTTGTAAAAGTTTTTTTTTCTAAAATTTTCAATAAAAAAAGTGTGAAAAAAATGTTTTTGTCCTCCCTGGCCCCCAGGAACACTCTGCAGGCTTTGGCAAGGCTGGAGGAAGGCAAAAATGCCTGTTTTTGTAAAAACGGGCAGAAAATGGGCCATTTTTCACAAAAACATGTGCATTTTCCCCTTCCCCCAGCCCTGCTGAAGCCTGCAGAGTGCTTCTGGGGGCTGGAAGAAGGCAAAAACATCTTCGCTTTTGTAAAAAACGGACTGGTTTTTGATCATTTTTTGAAACAATGAGATGCGGGGTCAGGGCTTCAGGAGGCCAAAAATGGCTGTATTCAGTGTATAAGACATACCAACATTTCCACGTTCTTTTTTTGGGGGGGATAAGGTGTGTCTTCTACTCTAAAAATACGGTAATTTTGCAGGTATCTGTTATGCCTGTGAATGAATCTTTCAGTTGACATTACACTTTATATACAGTACATATCTATTCTGAATGCTATCCAATTGTTTTGTCGAGTGTCCAAAAGCTGCAGATGAGGGAAAGCTAGCTAGTTCTGTTTATAAAGATGGCAAACCACTGAAGGAAGCTAGCACCCACCCCTCTCCTAGGAAAATGAGATATTTGAGGAAATATTAAAAGAGTAGAATATTTCCCCTAAAAAGGAGGAAGAAACTCAGCCCCTCTCCTAGTCAGTGGGCCATTAAGGCCTGAGCCAATCTATTTTGCATAACAAAGATCTACCTCCTTCAGGCAGAGCCATAGTAGGGATTGTCCAAAGCACCTTCATTACACCATCAGCCAGCAAGGCTCAACCAAGCCTGGAACACAGACACCCTACAAAGTTAGCCCTGTCTATAGCCAATCAGAATACAACCTCAAATTCAAAGCTCAACAGAGGGCATAAAACCCAGGGACTCTCAGCATCTCTTCCCTTTTGAACCCAGGACCTCAAACCAGATGGTCATGTCCACCATTAAACCATCTTTCCAAGCAGTCTCCATGTTTCCAGTGTCTTTCTTCCCACTTGGGGCTGAACCCAGAAGGACATTTCTTCCAACACCACATGGGAGAAATCTCAGGGTATTTTTTGTTCTTTCTTTCTAGAAAGAGCAGCTTCAAAACAATTGAAAGCCCAGAAGTTAGGAAATACCGCCACACTTGTCCAGCTATTTCCCATTGAGCAGATTGGAAAGAGAACAACCGTTTCTGTGTTGCCGCTCCTGATATACGCAGAAGCTTTTTCCTGTTCTGATTCAGGATGAACACCAGTTGAGATGATTTACTTCCTTGTTGGTTTTGTTTATAGAAAATCTGTGGTTGTCTAAGTTGAGCAATGCAACTCTGGATTGTTGTTGTTAGTTGCGAAGTCGTGTCCAACCCATCGCAATCCCATGGACAATGTTCTTCCAGGCCTTCTACCATCCACCTGAGTCCATTTAAGCTCACACCTACTCTTGTGGTCCACCAGCGGTCTGCAGAGCTGGTAGCTGAGTCAGACAGTGAGGAGATTGAGGAGGAACATGGGCCAGTCCTGAAGTTTGGGGAAGGCTCAGACAAAGGCTCTGCATTGGAGGCAAAGAGGGCCCCAGGGTCATTTGGGAGTTATGTGCCTCCGGAGCCTCCAGAGTTGGACAGCAGTGAGGCAGAAGAACAGGCTCCCCCTGTTCCCAGTGCGCGCATGCGCAGGGCTGCCAGAAAGCAAGAACAGTTAAGATAGAAGGGACAACTAGGATGTAAAGCTTGGAGGGGTTGGCCCCTCCCATAGGACATAAAGAATGAATATAATTCACAGCCTTTGAAATAAAAGAGGATTTTTGGGACTAAGCGTGTGATTTTTACTGTATCAGGAAACCTAGGTCAGAACGCCTGCTGCTTCAGTGGCTCCATCCAGCCACCTCATTCTCTGTCGTCCCCTTCTTCTTTTGCCCTCAATCTTTCCCAGCATTGGGCTCTTCTCCAGTGAGTCCTTCCTTCTCATTAGGTGGCCAAAGTATTTGAGTTTCCTCTTCAGGATCTGGCAACTCTGGATAGTTTACAAGAAATGCAGGGAGTTTTTGTATTTCCAAAAATATGCATCCCTGCCTCATGCCGACATCTGGCACTTATGATCTGAATGCCCTCCCTCCAATCTTCCTTGCAAGGCCAACCTTAGCTCCCCTTCCCCAGATGCCTTCCCCTTCACTCCTACCAGCAACGCAAGGGGCCATTTATTCTGAGATATGAAACGCGGGTTGTTTCTTTATCGTACTTTAATGAAACCCCTGTTTATTCTAGGCTTTTAATTCTTTCCATCTATTATGTTTAGACAACTCATTAACAATCATTTGTTATCATTAGATTTCAATTTTAAACTCCTTTTCCCAAGGAAACAAGTCACTACTTTAAGCATATTTGCATCATGAGCTACTCTGGGGTCCCTTGGCACCATTTGAAGCCGTTTCCACCTCAACAAACCCCAGCTTGTACCATTTGAAGCCGTTTCCACCTCAACAGCCCCCCAGGTTCATGCCTTTCCTCTAGGCCTTCTTGTAAAGTATTAGGAAAGAAGGACCACAAAACGCTTCACGACACTAATTTAAACACTTTCTTGCTGACTCTTATTCCCAGAGTCCCTTAGGGATACAGCCAACCTTAGGGGTTCAGACACAATTGGCCATTGCATACTTCAAATGCAGTAGATCCTGCATTGTTCTTACAAACCTTACCACACACAATGCAGGAAATGTAGGAAAGGATGAACCTCTGCAGAAAGAAAGAATAATGCAGACTCCAAAAAAAAAAAAAAAAAAAAAAAACAAATTCTATCATTTTTGTTGTTGTTGCTGGCATAGAATTGGATGAAATCTGGACATAAAAGATCTCTTAAAGGTACTGGATCAGCAGTGGTAACAGCGGCAAAGGATAACCCCACAGTCTCGTTCATGCAGTGCTGAAGTGGCAAATATACAAAACCAGATCACATGCACCATTTTCAGCCTTCATGTTCAATTGTGCAATGAAATTATACACAACATGGTGTTGGAAGAAATGTCCTTCTGGGTTCAGTTCCAACTGGGGAGAAAGACTGGAAACATGGCGGCTGTTTGGAAAGATGGTTTTAATAGTGGACAGGATCACATGGTTTGAGGTCCTGGGCAAAAAGGGGAAGAGATGCTGAGAGTCCCTGGGTTTTATGCCCTCTGTTGGGCTTTGAACCTGAGCTTGTATTCTGATTGGCTGTCAGACTCCCATGGGGCCATGCAGGGGCAACTCTGTAGGCTGTTCTGAGTCCCAAGCTTGGTTGAGCTGTTGCTGGGTGATGATGTAATGAAAGGGCTTTGGGATTCCTATAATGGCTCTGCCTGAAGGTGGTAGAACTTTGTTATGTAGAATAGACTGGCCCAGGCCTTAATGGCCCATTGACAAAGATGGTTTCTGCCTCCCTTTTAGGGGAAATATTTTAATATTTCCTAAAATATTTCATTTTTCTAAGAGAGATGTGGGGGCTAACTTTCTACAGGACTTTAGGAAAAAATAGAAACACTGCCTTTTTCCATCATCAAATAACCCATCCTTACTGCCTCTCTTTAGAAACTGTAAGCAAATTCTATACAGGCATACCTTAGAGACAATAGATATATAGCTTTGAGCTTAAGCCTCTGTACAGAATTCCTATAGAAAAATTTGGACAATTGTCTGTCTGGGAGGAAGGGATCAAAAAACGGGCCCATATTTTATCACCGTGGATGTGGCTCAGCCACTTCTCAGTTAACACACAGAAAAGGAAACATTTCCAAAGGTACTACTGTGTTCTTCAATTCCCCACACAAAATTGTGTTGGAAAGAGTGAGGTCTCTTATTCCCAAATGACACTTTGGAACCAAAATGAATGGCCTAGACCAGTGTTTCTCAACCTTGGCAACTTGAAATCCTGTGGACTTCAACTCCCAGAATCCCCCAGCCAGCATAGCTATTCTGGGAGTTGAAGTCTACAGGACTTCAAGTTGCCAAGGTTGAGAAACACTGGCCTAGACTGAGCTTGGGGACATGGTGGCTCAGTGGCTAAGACGCTGAGCTAGTCGATCAGAAAGTCGGCAGTTTGGG
This sequence comes from Thamnophis elegans, assembly GCF_009769535.1. Taxonomy (NCBI): domain Eukaryota; kingdom Metazoa; phylum Chordata; class Lepidosauria; order Squamata; family Natricidae; genus Thamnophis; species Thamnophis elegans. Next base: position 18,436,453 of record NC_045555.1, on the reverse strand, counting down.
ATTTCTATTCCTTACGACCACAAGGGAGCCCAGGATTTTATGTTGCTAAATGAGAAGTTCGTTACGTGAGTTCTGCCTCATTTACAACTTTTCTGGCCACATTTGTTAAGTGAATCACTGCAGATGTTAAATTAGTAACATGATTGATAAGTGAAACTGACATACCCATTGGCTTTGCTTGTCAGAAGATTGCAAAAGATTATGTTGGATAGCCATTTGTCTGAAAGGGTATAGGGCTTCCTGCCTAGGCAGGGGTTTGGACTAGAAGACCTCCAAAGTCCTTTCCAACTCTGCTATTGTATTGTATTGTATTGTATTGTATTGTAACATGACTGTCGGACACTGCAACCGTCATAAATATGAAGCAGTTGTCAAGTATCCAAATGTATAAATCACATGACCATGGGGATGTTGTGATGGTCATAATATAATAGTATGTATGTATGTATGTATGTATGTATGTATGTATGTACATGTCTATATCTATATCTATATCTGTCTCTGTCTCTGTCTCTGTCGCTATCTATCTATCTATCTATCTATCTATCTATCTAATACTAGTTATTATTATATATTACTGTATAGTATTATTATATCAAGAGGCCTGGGTCAGTCTATTCTACCTAACAAAGTTCTACCTCCTTCAGGCAGAGCCATAATAGGAATTGCCAAAAGCCCTTTCATTACATCATCACCCAGCAAGAGTCAACCAAGCCTGGGACTCAGGATAGCCTACCGAAATGCCCTTGCAAGTGCCCCGTGTGAGTCTGACAACCAGGCACCCTCAGCATCTCTTCCCTTTTGAACCCAGGACCTCAAACCATATGATCCTGTCCACCATTAAAACCATATTTCCAAACAGTCTCCGTGTTTCCAGTCTTTCTCGTCACTTGGAACTGAACCCAGATGGATGTTTCTTCCAACAGCCCAATGTCAAAACCACTCAATTCTCTCTAAACAGTCTTCTGTTGGTTCAAAAGGCCCAAATATCTGGCTCCTATGGTTTTGCTGTTCATCCAACTAGGTTAACCCATGAGTGGGAGTTATTCTAATTTGAGAGTAATTTGGGGACAAAAAAATCCAGCACAGATCTCTGTGATACATGATGGGGAACATGCATATAATGATAGAAAGGTTCATTCTTGTGGTACTTTTTTTTTCTAATGAGAGGATTTCTAAGACATAACATTGGAGCTAGAAAAAGAAGCAGAACATTTCCCCCCCCAATGTTATTTGTCTGTTTTCAGACATGCTTTCAGAAGGAATGTTATGAAAAGGGTGAGGAGTAAAAAGGGAAAGACACAGGAGGCAAAACAAAAAAAATGAAATTAATCTATATCAACTTCATTCACTATATCTTTCCATGTATAAGTTTATCAACAGAAGATAATTTTTGTAGCTCAAGATTGAACTGTGTCATCTTCAGGTCCTCAGGGCTCTGATGATGTTACCTAGCTTGGTAATAAAACATCTGCAAGAAAATAACCAAGCTCAGACAGCACCAAGAACCCCACACTGTAAGTTTATTATTGAAAACTGTCCTTGCTTTCAAATACTGATCCATATGTGGTTCTAAAGAATTGTGTATTCCAGTGTCCCTCATTCCTATTATAATTATAATTTTGCAATTCATTCTGTAATATGTTTGTGCTGTGTGAACGTAATATATAAACCCAAAGAAGTTCTTTTTTTAAAAAAAATATTCAGTGTCTTAATTTCTTTCCTAAGTTCAATTTTCTTTGCATTTTTTTGGTTGAATTGGAAACTGTTTCAATTTATTCCTTGCTGCTGTGATACACAAACACAGAGAGAGGGGAGGGAGAAAGAGAGAAAGAGAGAGAGGGAGAGAAAGAGAAGAGAGAGAAAAGAGAGAGTGTGTGTGTGAGAGAGGGGGAGAGGGAGAGAGAGAGAAAGAGAGAGAAAGAGAGAGGGGGAGAGGGAGAGAAAGAGAGAGAAAGAGAAAGTGTGTGTGTGAGAGAGAGAGAGAAAGTGAGAGAAGGGGAAGGAGGGAGGGAGGGAGAGAGAGAGAGCCTTGCACTCAGATCTTATAGTGTTTTGCCTCCGTTTATTCTTCCATGCAATTGGGCTTGTATTACACAGTTGTTGGTACAGAAAACATGTGGATACAATGGCTGGCTTCCTGCTGTGTATCTCCTTGCTCTATGAAAGCTAGAGAATTAAGTTTTTTTACATGAAAGTTGGGACTTTAAAAAAAATTGTAGGAAATTAGCATCTATCCCCTCTCCTAGGAAAATGAGATATTTTAGGAAATATTAAAAGGGCAGACTATTTCCCCTAAAAGGAGAAATAGAAACTCAAGAGAGGCAGAAATTCATCCCCCCCCTCCATACTTTTGTTAATGGGCCATTAAGGCCTGAGCCAGTCTATTCTACATAACAAAAATCTACCTCTTTCAGGCAGAGCCATTTCACTGCCCTTCATTGCACCATTCACCAAATTTCAACCAAATTTAGCACACAGACAATCTACAAAGCTAGCTATGACCTCTGACACAGTGGTGGGTTGCTAACCGGTTTACTACCAGTTTGCTCGTGCTCACACTCTCACTTGCACTTACAACACAGTGTGCAAGTGAGCACATGCATGCGCACAAGCGTTCGGACAGGTGAGGGGAGCCTCCCGCCGCCGCCACTACTGGTTCAACCGATCTGAGCCGAACAGGCAGCAACCCACTTCTGTTCTGACAGCAAGCAATCGGGATACTTTTCCTGTGCTCCAGGAAGTTCAAAGCCCAGCGAGGGCATAAAACCCAGGCACTCTCAGCATCTCTTCCCTTTTGAACCCAGGACCTCAAACCATGTGGTCATGTCCACCATTAAACCATCTTTCCAAGCAGTCTCCATGTTTCCAGTGTCTTTCTTCCCACTTGGGACTGAACCTAGAAGGACATTTCTTCCAACACTTGATAATGCACCCTCTGAATTGGACTGCAGTTTTGTCAACCCAATGATTCTTTTGAGACCTGTGAGGATTAAAACTGCTGTTTTCTACAACGGAGAATAACACCATTTCCAGGTCGCAACTGTGAAGAATGTTCCCATTATATCATTATGGAAAGAGCAAGAGGACACAACAGCCCTGTCTAACCAGGGTGATCATTCTTTTGCTTTTGTTGGAAGAAATGTCCTTCTAGGTTCAGTTCCAAGTGGGGAGAAAGACACTGGAAACATGGTGGCTGTTTCGAAAGATGGTTTTAATGATGGACAGGATCACCTGGCTTGAAGATGTTGGGTGAAGACAAGAAAAAGGGCAGAGATGCTGAGAGTCCCGGAGTTTTATAACCCTAGGATTTTGAATTTGAGCTTGTATTCTGATTGGTTGTCAGACTCCCATGGGGCCATGCAGGGACAACTCTGTAGGCTGTCCTGAGTCCCAAGCTTGGTTGACTCTTGCTGGGTGATGATGTAATGAAAGGACTTTGGGATTCCTATTATGGCTCTGCCTGAAGGAGGTAGAACTTTGTTATGTAGAATAGACTGGCCCAGGCCTTAATGGCCCATTGACAAAGATGGTTTCTGCCTCCCTTTTAGGGGAAATATTTTAATATTTCCTAAGATATTTCATTTTTCTAGGAGAGGGGTGGGGGCTAACTTTCTACAGGACTTTAGGAAAAAATAGAAACACTGCCTTTTTCCATCATCAAATTACCCATCCTTACTGCTTCTCTTTAGAAACTGTAAGCAAATTCTATACAGGCATACTTTAGAGACAATAGATATATGTGTTGAGCTTAAGCCTCTGTACAGAATTCCTATAGAAAAATTTGGACAGTTGTCTGTCTGGGAGGAAGGGATCAAAAAACGGCCCATATATCCTACACTCTTGTGAAAGGCTTCAGACTTGCCTTCCACCAAACATCCTTTCTTCATCAAAGCCATCCCTACCTGACCCCACCTTCTACCAAGAGTGGGATTCTACTGGTTTGGAGCCGTTTGGGTGAACCAGTAACTCCGCCAATCAGCTGCCCTTGGAAAGAGCAGATTGCTACACGAATCAGCTGTGTTACTCCTCCGAAGAAACCTGGAAGTGACGATTTCTTCAAACTGCACACATGCGCAAATCACACAATCACCGAACTGGTTGTTAAACCGATGGGGATCCCACCACTACCTTCTATCCTTATTGCCAGCACCCAAGTGAGGCACCCACTCTTCCTGCAGATTAAAGGGACTGCTCAGAGCAGCAAGACACCATTAAAACCCAAGAGGAGAAGTAGACAAACCCAGCCGCAACAACACACAATCCCTGAACTTCTTAAACAACAAGCCAAGCAGAATTTTCTTGGAAGGAGCCACATCAGCTGCCCTTGGAAACAATTAAAACAAACAGGACAGAGAAAAACTCGCGGTGGGGAAATAGGGGGGGAAATGGGGGGGGGGGACAAGACTTCCGTGCTCCAGCTACAGCCGTGCCAGCTTTTAGTGGGCAGCTGAATTCCCCTTTACCCTCCCCGTCAGATACAGGGGCAGTTCAATTACTATTCTGGCTGGTGAGTCTCCTGGCCCTTCTTTTAATGTAAGGTTATTGTAATTGATATGCAGGTAATTGATAATGTGTTACGGTGAATAATGTCTTCAATTTTCTGCTAAATCCCATTTTTGTAGCCATCTGGGCTCCTCCAACTGCACCCCTGGGAAGCTGAGTAATAGATAGTAATTATTCTCAAGTCATTTACTTTTTCAAAGTGTTTAGTGCTTATCTGTTTTACAATTAAAATGGAAACGACCCTGATTCACTTCCTTTCTTTTTTATTTAAATAGCATTCACACACATACACACACACGCACGCACAACTCCCATATATCCTCCAGTACCAACAAGAAGTGTTTGAATGATGTATATGTAGACATAGACACACACACAAGGGCACATGGGTGTGCAAAAGTCATCCCTTCCCTTTGTAAAAGAGATGCTTTAAGTTCACACCGCAAACAGCTAGCCCTATAATCTCACACAATTTACTGCATATAGCTCAACAGAGATAAATAGACATTATTGGTAGCGATATACAATACTTCGCTTGGGGTTTTATTTAAAAAGAAACATTCCCTTATCTTTGATGATTTCAAAAATGAGGCTGAAGCCAAACTGGGGAACTGGTTGTGGGGTTGCATGTACCCTGGAAGACCGAAAGCAAGTTTTCACATGTCTTAAAGCAGATTTATTTTATGTTGGACAGACTGTATGTATGTATGGCACTCAGTGTATAGTATTTGTATTTATATGGCATTTGTATTTGCTACATTCAGAGAGATGATCCATAAGATTTGATCCGTAGCTCTTTTCCATTTTTTAAATTATCACCTTATCATCTTTATTTTGTCCCTGTTTTACTTTGGGATTGAAATTGGGGAAGGTTTTGGAATTGTGAATGCCATTTAAAATGGTAATATTATCAGTCACCAAGCCATGCTTCCTGTCCATGTGGAAAAAATGTGCCCATCACTTAAGTATCAAAATGAAAAGATGATTAGTCAAACGTTTTGTTTCAAATGGTTTAAACTGAAAATACAAGGAGTATTTTGAAATGGTAGCTCCTTTCATATTGCTTTTACTTTCTATTTTATTTGGTTGTTGGTTTATCTTTTTTTTTAATAAGCAGCCATAGGAATGCAGTGGTCTTCGAAGGGGCCTAAAAACATGAAATAACAATAGTACTGTGTTTTCCCCAAAATAAGATAGGGTCTTATTTCTTTTGACCCTTGAAATAAGTGCTTGGCCTTATTTTTGGGGAGGTCTTATTATTTTTGAGGTGCAGGAGGCGGCGAGTGTGGTCACCTCATGGCTGCTGCTGTGTTGCAATATTTTGGGGAAGGGCTTATTTTTGGAGGAGGGCTTATTTTAACTCATGCGCTCAAAAGCCCGATTGGGATTGTTGTCCAGGGAGGTCTTATTTGGGAGAAACAGGGTAATGGAAATTAGGACTATGCCAGAGCCTGAATTCCAAGGCAGATTAGATTAATTCTGAAGAGATTTTCATTTACTCCAGGATGCAAAGCAGTGGTGAGATTCAGCCAGTTCGCAACTATTCGGGAGAAGTGGTTGTTAACTTTCTAAGCAGTTCGGAGAACCGGTTGTTGGAAGAAATCTCATTTTGTTTTTTCCCACTTTACAAGGCTAATCCTGTAGAAAGGCAGGAAGGAAACATTCTTGGTGTTGTTTCTAGTCTAATCTTTATTGCCCTGCTTACAGAAACTGCCTCTCCAGTTAACCCTTATTACATTGTAATAGCTAAGGCGAAGTGGCCATTGACCTAAGTGACATTGAGTTGGCCACACCCACCCAATCACATAACCACCGAGCCACGCCTACAGAGTTGGTCATTAGGGCAGAGAACCAGTTGTTAAATTATTTGAATCCCACCACTGATGCAATGTGGACACTAACCCATCCATTATTACTTTTGCTCTCATCAAATTTCCTCTCCTGATTGTTACTTGAAATAGTGCCTTAAGGAAAATGAGATAAGGTTTGTGGCTTAAAATAGCAGAGGAGACCCTGGATTCGGTGACTGATGGTTCTTGCAAATTACCAATCCCATCAAAGGATCTTGAAGAGCGATTGTGGGAGAGAAATAAATGGTTTCCCATTCTTTCATTCTTAGAAATGTATATTGATATTTTAAATTGCTTTATCAACTGCCTTCTGACAATTTTACTGTATGGAAAAGTTAATTAATTAATCTTTACCCTCAATCTTACAATCCCTCCTAAAATACACAAAACACACGTTATTTCCTTTGCAAAATCTCCTGTCATTTTATAGCACTAGCAATAGCACTTAGATTTATAACCGCTTCACAAGGTTTTACAGCCCTCTCTAAGCTGTTTACAGAGTCAGCCTATTGCCCCCAACAATCTGGGTCCTCATTTTACCCACCTCGGAAGGTTGGAAGGCTGAGTCAACCTTGAGTCAGGTGAGATTCAAACTGCTGAAATGTCGGCAGCTAATAGTCAGCAGAAGTAGCCTGCAGTACTGCATTCTAACCACCACGCCACCCTGGCTCATGTTATATCTAACTATATTTTTAAAGCCTCAAAGATGTAGCTGGCTCTTTTAAGACCTTGCAATTACCTTTGTCCACTATGGAGTCAAAGGCTCTAAGCCAGGAGTGTCAAACTTGATTTCATTGAGGGCCGTATCAGGATTGTGTTTTTACCTCAGGGGCTGGGGTGGGCGTGGCCAGCTTGATGTCACTCCTCTGAGCTCCGTTTCACTGGCAGAGGGTGGCAGGAGACCATTGCAGCTGAAAATGGATCCTGAAACAGTCGCACACGACCCTCCTGAGCTCCATTTTCGCTGGCAGAGGCATGCGGGCCAGTCCATTGCTGTTTTTAGTGTAGTCCCGGGCCAGATCTAAGCACTTCATGGGCCGGACCTGAGTTTGACACCCCTGCTCTAAGCTCATTGTTGAGCTGGCAGAAATTACACCAGCATGAAATCTGCATATCCTGCCCATGTACATATCCGGCTTCTCTGCATGTGTTCTTGATCAAAGCAATTGATGGAGTTCTCCACCTTGGCGACCCTCCATACTCACACATCTCCGCTATATCTGCCAATCACAGCACTACTGCAGATATAAAGTGTGTTTCGCCTACCCCATTTTATCGTAACACAGGTTTACTCAAGTATAGTATTTTCTTTAAAAAATGTGTCAGTTAATGGAATTGAATCCCTGTGGTGAGAGAAGCTCTTACACCTGACTTTTCTCCATGCCCTCCTTCCATTTTAATCCAGCTTCATTTCCCCTTTCACTGAGTGTCATCTGCTACTGAGGAAAATAACCACTTGAATGTGTGGCAAAAGGAGACTGGATGAGTTTAAGTGGATATTTTGGACAACAGATTTAACCATCTGTCAAGTTGCCTGACTAAAATGCTCCATGCTGTGACCTGTTAGGGGGTATTTCTGAACACGAATTTTTTTTGAAATATCATAAGAAGTCTGTGCAAAAATCTCCCAGTTTTCATGCTTGGAGAAACATGGGCGAAGCCATAGGTTCACCATAGGTTCTCAGTGCTCCTGCTTGGATGTCCAACCTCATTCTATGGCAGGGGTGTAAAACTGGATTTCTTTGAGGGCTGGATCAGAATTGTAGTTCTCCTCTACAGGCTGGCAGGATGAGGGCAGGATGGATGCCTCCTGCAGCACCCTATTGGCAAAAATGGGGAGTGGGGAGTCTGTGCATGGGCCCTCTGTGCCTCATTTTCACCCTCCATGGCCTCCTGCAACACTCTCCAGCTGTCTTCGACCCTGTTTTTTGGCCCATTTTCAGGCTTTTGGGGGGGCTGTTTTGGCCCATTTTGGGGTGGCAGAGTGCTGCAGGAGGCCATGGAGGGTGAAAACGAGACACAGCGGGGCTGCACAAAGCAGGTTTTAGCCACGAGAGGCACCACTGGGCGATCCTTTGATATTTCCTTGCTGTCCCCGTGGGCCAGATTTAAGCACCCCGTGAGCCTTGAGTTTGACACCACTGCTCTATGGCCTTCCATATGCCTGTAATTTGTCAGTTGAGCTCATGTGAGTGGAGGAGCTGCAAGAGATGAGAGAGTGATCAATAAATAAAGGGTGAACTCCATTCTTGGTTAGTGCTGCACACTTAGTAGGAAGCGTTTATGGGCAACAGCATCCAATCTAATCCCCACATGAACAGACACAGTGGCGTAGGAATAGGCCAGATGGCATACGCACTCTCACACACAGAGATCAAAGTTACAAACTGGTAAATGTATGGCCATGCAACTCCTGGTTGACAGAAGCAATAGAATACATGAATGTAATACATTCATTGGTAACCAAAGTAGCAAGATGCAGCTGACAAAGCCAGTTTTAAATGACTTTCTGGGCAGTACAGGATTCACACTTTCTCAACACCATTAGATCTTTTATTTAAAACCTAGGTCTACCATATTAAAAAAATAGTACATTGCCTTTCAATAGATTGCTAAATCATGCGTAGGTAAGATTTGATAAGTACCCATTAGTTTGGAGTATAAGATGCACCAAGATTTGAAGAGGCAAGCCCCAGGTCACTCTGAAAGCCTCCTAAAGGCTCTGCATGGCCATTTTGGTGAGGGGGCGGGGTTTCAGGAGGCAAAAAATGCTGTATTCAGTGTATAAGACACACCCAGATTTTCAGCCTCTTTTTTTGAGGGAAATAGGTGCATCTTATACTCCAGAAATATGGTACATTTGAAAGTACCAGCCTGGCATTGTGGAGAAAGGATTATGAAGAGATGCAGGCATAACAACAACAGCCTAAAGAGTTCAAAAATTGCTAGTCCCAATAAAGGTAAGGTGCCTCTCACACATATATGCTAGTCGTTCCCGACTCTACGGGGCGGTGCTCATCTCCATTTCAAAGCCAAAGAGCCAGCGCTGTCCAAAGGACATCTGCGTGGTCATGCAGCCAGCATGGCTAAATACCAAAGGAGCATGGAACCCAGTTACCTTCCCATCAAGTTGGTTCCTATTTTTCTACTTACATGTTTTACGTGTTTTCGAACTGCTAGATTGGCAGAAACTGGGACAAGTAATGGGAACTCACTCCATTATGTGGTGCAAGGGATTCAAACCACTGAATTGCCGACCTTTTGATCGACAAGCTCAGCATCTTAGCCACTGAGCCACTGCATCTCTTATGCTAGTCCCAATACCTCATGGCTAAAGCATGCCAGATTGTTTCCCATACCAAATATTGTGTTGGGAGAAGCAAAACCTATTTGAACAACTCAGACACTGAGCTTTCCCCACCCCACTAAAAATGACCACCTGTCTGTACCTTGCCTCCCCTTGCCTCTCACCATCAAACTCCCCCCCCCTGCCCTCTCCCCTCTCCATGGCCTAAGAATGATCCCACTGTTGAATTGCTAGGAAGCTTTTCCTCTAACATCCAGTCTGTATCTCTCTTCCTGTAATGTGACTCCATTATTCTGTGACCTGAACTCTGAAATGACAGGGAACAGTGTTTTCAGCTTCTATATATGACATTGTTACAGGTATTTGAAGAGTGTTCTCATATCCTGTGCAGAGCCATTCTGGAATAGAGAGGGCATTGCAAATCTTAGTCACAAATAAATGAAATTAAAATCTGTTCAGGACCAAACTGGCCCTACTCCTTCCATCACTCTTTATAGCAGGAGTCACCAACTTTTCGGACTAAATTCATAATTTAATCCAATGGACCAGAGGTGGGTTCTTACTCACTTATTCAATCTGTAGAACTGGATGAGAATTTTATTCTTTCAGAGGATAAAAATATTCAATTGAAGATACAGAAAGTTGTATTCAATTGTCATTAATATTGTGAAAATTTTGCCAGTGGACCCCAGTCATTCAGAGCTGCCAAGTGGAGGCCAAACGGCTCAGTCTGTTTTGGCAGGGGGAAGGTCAGGGGTTGCTATTCTCAGTTGCCCAAATGACTTCTTCCTCTTCTAATTTATTGGATCTAAATATCCCTGTGAAATTATTTCCTTTACCTTTTATTTATTTCTTTACTAGCCTATAACCTGGTGTTGCCCGGGTATTTATTTATAGGGGAAAATGTCCAGACCAAATGTAATTTCTAATGTTGGATTTTCCCCCTTACCAGGCCTTGTGGAGTACTGTGAAGCTGTAACCATAGGAACTCCACTGCACTGTACAGTAGAAGCCATTTTACAGCAGTACAGTAGAAGTCATTGAAGGCACAACAGGCTGTATCTTAACAGAACACACACTCAAGGGGGTTTTACGGGTGTTCTACCTTTACAATATTTTTCTCCAGACAGTAAGTATCTGTGTACCAAGTTTGGTTGAAATTGCTCTAGGCGGTCCATAGTTATGCTGGAACACACACACAAACACACACACGGATTGCCAACTCACAAACTATAACTTTGGATGTTAACATAGATAAAAAAGGAGAAACAAAAGCAACAGAATAAAACAATGCAGAAAAAAAACATAACAGAACCAAGACCAGTCTACCATCCATTCCATTTGAAATCACTACAGATAGGATCCTTCATCCCCCTGTCTCAATGCCTAAAGGAAGCAAGCAGGGGTGAAATTCAGCTGGTTCTGACAGGTTTTGGACCACCGATAGTGGAAATTTTGAGTAGTTTGGAGAACCGGCAAATACCACTTCTGGCTGGCCCTGCCCCCATCTATTCTCTGCCTCCTGAGCCCCAGCTCAGGAGGAAATGGGGATTTTGCAGTATCCTTCCCCTGCCTCACCTACCAAGCCACGCCCACAGAACTGGTAGTAAAAAAAAAATGAATTTCCCCACTGGAAAGCAGGCTTCAGATTCTTTTGGAACACCAACAGAGGTGGTTCTAAACCTCAGGGGGACTGATGTTCCAGAAAACAGGTGTGATTACAGAGAAAGCAATGCCTCCTGAATCTCACAAAATGACACCAAATTATAGAAGGGACCTGGAACTTGTAAGATTATGTGAAATGGGCCGAACCAACTGGAGAGAGACAGACCCACAAGTATCTTGGATCTGTGCCATACAGACCTTTATAGGTAGTAACGAGACCTTGAACTGCAACTGAAAGCACAGTGGGAGACAGTGAGACTTACAAAGTAGTGCTGTTAATAGAGAAATGGGATTTAAAAAATAAGAGTTTTAAGACATTTTTGAAAAATCTACTGCATCTATTTAATATAATTTAATTTAAATTTATTTAAATTTTATTTAAAAAGGCCCTCTTAAACTGAACTTGGATTCTTCTGAACATGTTGTTTTTATACTACCCATGTCTGTCTGTCCCTCCCCCTCCCCCTCTCCCCCATCTTGCTTTCTGGTTTCTGGTGCATGCATGTGTGTCAGTGAACTAGTCTTCATATGCACTGGAGAACAAGAACTTGAAGACCAGGTGGCCGGCACCATGCATGCACACCAGCCAGCTAGTCTTCAGGTTTCTGGGCTCCGGCATGCACAAAGATTACCTGGCTGGCATGCGTGCATGCACCAGAAACCAAAAGATCAGCTGGCTGGAGTGCATGCATGCACCAGAAACCAGAAGATCAGCTGGCTGGTGTGCATGCATGCACCGGAAACCAGATCAGCTGGTGACAGTGCACGTGCCCACACAGAGGGCTCTGCATGCCACCTCTGGCACATGTACCATAGGTCCACCATCATGGGTCTAGATAAACCTGGAGATTCTTTTCTAGAGGAATGTTTCCAAGCCTCATAAAGTTTAAGATGTGTGGACTCCAACTTCCAGAATTCCCTAAAGAGCATGCATTGTTCCTGCATGAGAGAACTTTAACTAAATGAATGGTAGCAATCAGTTATTAGCAAAGCATCTCTCTTCTTTTGGCCCCTCTCTCTCTCTCTCTCCTTCTCTCTCTCCTCTCCTCTCTCTCTCTCTCTCTCACACACACACACACACACACACACACACACACACACACACACTCTGTAAGGTCTTGCCTGTCCAATCTTCCCAAGAAAGCAGGACTCTTGAAACTGCAGTGGTTCCAAAAGGAACTTTTATTGAAAGGTTTGTGATAACAAGAGATCTAGACAAGAACTGGAGCTTCTCATGTAAACCAGCTATTTAAAGCAATGCTAACCAAAACCCTGTATTGCTAACTAGGGCATACAAAACCTTTGCCAGACCAATCCTTGAATACAGCTCGTCCGCCTGGAATCCACACTGATTATCATACATTAACACAATGGAGTGAGTCCAGAGGTATTTCACGAGAAGAATCCTCCACTCCTCTGCTCACAATAGGATCCCTTATGCCACCAGGCTCGAAATTTTGGGTTTGGTCAATCTGGAACTGTGCCGCCTGTGGTCTGATCTAAGCATAGTACACAAAATTGTCTGCTACAACGTCTTGCCTGTCAACTTCTTCAGCTTCAACCACAATAATACTAAGAGAGGTCAATTCCTGGAATGCTCTACCCAACTCTGTTGTTACAGCCTCAAACCCTCTCAGCTTAAATCTCAAACTGTCTACCATGGACCGTACCCCATTCCTAAGAAGTCCGTAAAGGGGGCGGGCGTAAGTGCACCAGAGTGGCTACTGTCCCTGTCTTACTGTCCCCATTTATCTGTATTTACTTCCTTTGTTCATGGTTATGTTCATATTTACAGAATCCTTGTTATCTTGTACATGTTTGACAAAGAAAGAAACACACACACAAATATAGAGATTAGCACTGTAATGCAGGAAACAGAAAACTTCATACACAGATCACTCCATTCCCTCCCACCTTCCTCCCACCAAAATGCCAGTGTCCCTGTAGAAATATTTGGGACCTGACACACAGACGCAAACAGTTTGCTTAGCATGTCACTTAGCGATCCTTTTGCTGAAATCAATTGCATTTCTAAACATGGACTATCTGTAATGGATTGAATCCAGCAGCAAAACAAAGGATTCAGTCCTTTACAAATCTAACAATAAATAATAAGATAGCATAAAGGAAAAGGAAGTCTGAATACAGAGCAATCCATTCACATTGCATGTTTCTACACGGATGCACAAAGTATGGATAACAAGCAAGATGAGATGGGTACCACAAGACACAAAGCCAAGTATGATATAATAGGATTACAGAAACATGATGGGATGAATCTTATTCCAGAAGGCTACGCAATACAGCTCAGCATCTTAGTCACTACTCTACCTTCTAAATATCATATACTACAACAGATTGGAATTCGTTTTACATGTTTGAGTGTTAATGCAAATTAACTAAGGAAGATCCCAGCAGCACCAATTTCTTGCATCCAGTGCAAAATCTCAGCTTACAATACACTTGCTCTGCTCTCCTATACCAAGTCTGCACTCCTTCTGCTTGAAGCATCAAGTATTTCTGTGCCTTGTTCTCATCATCCCTACAGGCAGAGGGAAACTTTGCAAGGGCTTCCTGCAAGGCCCCTCTCCTAAAACCCCTGTGCCCTGTGCCTGCATAGAAGTTGATACATTTAATCATTTTGTTATATTTCTCATTCCCTTTAGCTTCATTGTTAATAGTGGAGCAATCTCTCTCTCTCTATCTCTGTCTGTCTGTCTGTCTGTCTGTCTCTCTCTCTCTCTTGCTTTCTCTCTCTCTCTTTTTCTCCCTCCCTCTCTCTCTTCTCCTTTCTTTCTTACTTTTTTCCTCTCCCCCATCTCTCTCTCTCTCTCTCTTCTTCCCTCTCTCTCACACACTTTCTCATTCTCTGTGTCTCTGTCTCTCTTTTTTTCTTCCTCCCTCCCTCCTTCCCTCCCTCTCTCTCTATCTCTTTCTCCCCTCTCTCTTTCTCTCTCTCCCCCTCCCTCTCTTTTTCTATCTCTCCCTCCCTCCCTCTTTCTCTCCCTCTCTTTCCCTCCCTCCTCTCTCTTTCTCAACCATTGCATCAAAAACTCAACATATAGCAACACATTTAAAAGCCTCTATATTAATTAATGTACCACTTTGTTGATTATAGGCATATGTGTGTATCTCTATCATCCTCTAAAATTCCAGTCACTGCAACGTTTTGTCTTCATTACAGCAACAAAATCTCAGGTATTTGATTATGGTGTGCCCATTTTCTACTGCCAAATTTCTCTTTATTCTGTGCAAATAATATTCTTCCTCATTTCTAATTATCTATGGATTAGTTTCTGGTGAATAAGCTTTTTCTCTTTGATTTGTGGAGTGCCTCTATTTCTGTGCTTCGAGACTTAAAGAATTCTAGTATTCTAGACACAGAGCAGTAATCTAAAATTAAAATCCCACCCCACATGGGCCCTTCTGGCACATTTTGGAATGGATGAAATTGCCCATTTTGAAGCACTCTGAGGATGCTGTAGAAATGACCTCAAGAACTCAACCAGAAGGCAAGCAAGGGAAATATATCTAAGGTTTGTTTTAATATGTGAGGTGCCATATTAACACTATCTCTCTGGGCTGCCAAACAAAAGGAACTTTTTACTGCTGTCTAGGGAAGTGGTGGCTCAGTGGCTAAGATGCTGGGCTTGTCAATCAAAAGGTTGGCAGTTCAGTGGTTCAAATTCCTAGCACTGCATAATGGAGTGCGCTCCCGTTACTTGTCCCAGCTTCTGCCAACATAGCAGTTCAAAGCATGTAAAGATGCAAGTAAAAAAATAGGAACCACCTTTGGTGGAAGGTAACCGCATTCTGTACGCCTTCAGTGTTTAGTCATGCCAGCCACATGACCACAGAGATGTCTTCGGACAGCACTGGCTCTTCAGCTTTGAAACAGAGATGAGCACCTCCCCTAGAGTTGGGAACAACTAGCACATATGTGTGAGGGGACTCTTTACCTTAGTGATCAACCAAAGTTTTGAAGTCCAGATATTATATTCCTGCATATATTGGTATTGTTTCAGATTAGATTAGATTAGATTAAGAGTTGGAAGGTACCTTGTAGGTCATCTAATCCAACCTCCTGCCCAAGCAGGAGACCCTACATCATTTCTGACAGGTGGCAGTCCAGTCTCTTCTTGAAAGCTTCCAGCAATGAAGCTCCCACAGCTTCTGAAGGCAACTTCTGTTCCAAGGGTTGATTGTTCTCATTGTCAGAAAATTTCTCCTTATTTCCAGGTTGAATCTCTCCTTGATCAGTTTCCATCCATAGTTCCTTGTCTGGACTTTGGGTGCTTTGCAAAATAGCTTGACCCCCTTCTCTCTGTGGCAGCCTCTCAAGTATTGGAACACTGTTATCATGTCTCCCCTGGTCCTTCTCTTCACTAAAAGTTTTCTACAGTATTTCATAATAAAGGGGTATGTTTGTGTATTTGTGTGAAGACAAGCATTATAATGCAGGCAACCTGACTTAAGTAATACAATATAAATGTTATTACGTTAAATGTTGCACACACCTGATATGTCAAAACACCCAACATTCAAATTGGGTTGGGGATTAAGATGGAAAGAAATCAACATTTTTTAGCATTGTAACATTTCTTCACTTAGTTTCCCATAGTGCAGAAAGTTTGCAAATAAGAACTGGTTTAAGAGCAAAGAACCTACTCAGTAAAGCATGAGGTTGTGTGCGGATCTGCTTTAAGGACTGCTTCCCACCTTCCAGGATAGCCTTACTTGCATGGGTTGGCAGTGGGAAATGATATTCCACTCCAATTTATTCTGGAAGGTGATTCAGAAAACAAAAATTCAGTTCTCTTTAGTGGAGTCTCCTTGGTGCATGTCTAAAGCTCCTCTTCTGTTCTCTTTTGTTCTTTTCTGAAATGGAGAACACTCCAAAACAGTCTATCCTCTTATTCAAAGCATCCATTTCTATTCACAGTTTCTCTAAACAAGCATCATTATTGGAATGGTGAAAGCAGAATCTTTTTAAAGGAAGGGATAATGGGTATAATTGCCCACATGAAACCAGCTTCATCTGAGGTATAATTTAGTATTTGAAGTGATCAGGTGGATCAATACTTGTCCTTCTAACTCTAACCCCCATAGGGCTATTGACTTCAATAGGGGATATTACATGTTATGTTATGTTATGTTATGTTATGTTATTCTATTCTATTCTATTCTATTCTATTCTATTATTATCAGTGTGTGTGTGTGTGTGTGTGTGTGTTCCAGCATAACTCTAGAACGCCTCCAGCAATTTCAACCAAACTTAGTACACAGATGACTTACTCTCTGGAAACAAATACTGTAGGAGTAAGACACCCCTAACACCTCCGAGTGTGTGTTCTGTTAAGATACAGCCTGTTGTGCCTTAAAATGGCTTCTACTGTACAGCATAGTGCAGTTGCCATGGTAAAGGCTTCACAGTACCCCACTAGGGACTCCCTCTTGTAAGGGGAAAAAAATCCAACATTAGAAATTACGTTTGGTCTGGACATTTTCCCCCTGTAAATAAATACCTGGGCAATGCTGGTTTATCAGCCTGTGTGTGGTGTGTGTGTGTGTGTGTCTGTGTGTGTGTGTCTGTGTGTATCAAATTTCAAAACATCCTGGATCCTTGATTTGCCAACCACACAGTGATCATGTGACAATGATGATATTATGGAAAAAGATTATTCTGAGTTATAAGGACAGGCCTATTGATCAAAGATCCTCCTGCTGTGTTATGGCTGTCTAAAAAGCACCAGTTTCTTGGCTTGTTGTTTGTTCGTCCCTTTGTTGGAATAGCTATTGTCTGATAGTCTGACATAGCACTGAGCAACATGTAAGAACTAGAGCTTCACAGGACTTTGGAATCCCAACAAATATGCAATCTGGCAATTATGACAATCTGTTCTGATGTCGTCTGAACTGCCTCAGGATTTGGGACTCATCCATATCCACAATCCTGCTGAAGCTAGCTCAGTCCTTTAGAATTCTCTTCTAATACATTCTGATTTGCACATTCCATTTCTGGATAAATGAATCTAGACGAATGTCATTATCAGCACAATTAAGCCAACTGGGAAGGACTACCTGGAAAATTATAGTTTGTGTCCCTTGTAGGAAAGTGTCAGCAAAATACCTAATAAAATATAATCTTAATCAAATGTGATTCTGCTTTCCCAAAACTGAAAATCGGTATGGAAACAATGGCTCCATGTTACATCCAGCCCACTGATCATTCCAAGCTAGGCAGATACAACCTCGTAGACGAACCCCACTCTGTCAAGGACCTTGGAGCACTCATATCAAATGATCTAAGCCCCAGAGCTCACTGTAACACCATTGACAAAAAGGCATTAAGAGTTCTTAACCTAATCTTGCGAAGCTTCTTCTCTGGTAATATTGTACTGCATACTAGGGCATACAAAACCTTTGCCAGACCAATTCTTGAATACAGCTCATCTGCCTGGAATCTGCACTATATATCGGACATTAACACGTTTGAGAGTGTCCAGAGGTATTTCATGAAAAGAGTCCTCCACTCCTCTGCTCACAACAGAATACTTTATGTCACCAGGCTCGAAATTTTGGGCTTAGAAACCTAGAAACTAGTCGCCTAAGGTCTAACCTAAGCTTAGTACACAAAATTATCTGCTATAATGTTCTACCTGTCAATGACCTACTTCAGCTTCAACCGCAACATACACGGGCGAACAATTGATACAAACTCAAGGTAAACTGCACCAAACTTGATTGCAGAAAATATGACTTCAGCAACAGAGGTGGTCAATGCTTGGAATGCACTACATGACTCTGCTGTTACATGCTCAAATCCCCATAATTTTAATCTAAACTGTCTACTGTGGACCTCACCCCATTCCTAAGAGGTCTGTAAGGGGCGTGCATAAGCGCACCAGCAAAATAAACAAATAAACAAATAAAATAATAATAATAAATAAAATAAATAAAATAAATAAAATAAATAAAATAAATAAAATAAATAAAATAATAAATAAAATAAATAAAATAAATAAAATAAATAAAATAAATAAATAAATAAAATAAATAAAATAAATAAAATAAATAAATAAAATAAATAAAATAAATAAAATAAATAAAATAAATAAAATAAATAAATAAATAATAAATAAAATAAATAAATAAATCAAACAAACAAATAAATAAATATCTATAAGCCATCTTCTAATTATTGTTTTGGTGGTTTTTTTACTCTATTCGTTTGTTTCATATCACAACTTCTAAATACCCTGCTGTGGCCCTCTCTCTCTTGCTCCCCCTGCTCCCCCTCTCTCTCACACACACACTGACAGACACTTACATCATGCACATACTCAG
The DNA here is from genome assembly GCF_009769535.1 of Thamnophis elegans. Taxonomy (NCBI): domain Eukaryota; kingdom Metazoa; phylum Chordata; class Lepidosauria; order Squamata; family Natricidae; genus Thamnophis; species Thamnophis elegans. The sequence continues at coordinate 18,417,778 of NC_045555.1, read as the reverse complement.
ATGGAACTGAAGCACCCTTATGAAGCTTTGCTGGTAAGTGATGATCACTGAAGTGTGGCCTTCCTTTTCTGACATTTGAAAGTGCTTTATGCAGGAACATCCTCTCTCTCTCTCTTTCTCTCTCTCTCTCTTTGTTTGAGTTTGTAAGTGTTTCTTTCTTTCTTTCCAATCCTGTTTAATGATTTTCCTTGATGCAATTTGCAGAGGGCTATGCCAAGGCATCTTCCCTGCTGAGACAGAAACAAGGCTCAGAGAAAAGGCGCCGAGGGAACCGTTCAGAAGGAAGAAAAGGGCACTGGGGAGCCATCAAATTCCCCCGTTTATCTCTGTCACTGACATGCAGAGCAGACCTGCCTCACCATCCTAAATTGGGACAGGGAAAGATTGCTGCACTAGCAAAATGAAATGACAACACAGCAGATCTGGTGGCTTGCCAGATGTGCCAAGTAACTCAGCCAATCTATATTTGAGCAAGACACAAACACGAGTAATAGAAGAACCTTCTGCAGGAGGAGAGAAGACAAAGGGTCTTTGATGATTATTAGGGAACGGCTCAGCAACTGGCCTTTTAGCTTCTTTTTTCGTTGAACAAGGTAGATTTCCCATATTTGGTCACACTGGGAGTCCTAGGAAAGGCTGGGTAGAAGATAGCATAATCCTCAAGAAAGTACTAAGAGGTGAAATTATCCCTGATGTCCCCTAAGTCCTAAATAACTGGCCATGATAGCAATAGCAATAGCGCTTAGATCTATATACCGCTTCACAATGCTTTGACAGCCCTCTCTAAGCAGTTTACAGAGTCAACCTCTTGTCCCCAACAATTTGGGTCTTCATTTTACCCACCTCAGAAGGATGGGAGGCTGAGTCAATCTTGAGCCTGTAAGACTTCACTTACAGCTAGCTGTCAGCTGAAGTAGCCTGCAGTACTGCACTCTAAACAATGTGCCACCTCGGCTCTTATAATCAATTGCCTCTGCCATTTTGGTGAAATGTAGCTGAGAGGAGAGGCGTAGTACCAGACTGCAAACACCAAGCAGAGCTTCTTGAATGTAGCAAAACTGAAGAATCCCTGGAATCACTAAGTTGGGAGGGGGCCACAAAGGTTTATCAAATTCCATCCCCTGCTCAGTGCAGGAGCTCAAATTAAACATCCCAAAAAGATGGAAGAAATGTCCATCTGGGTTCAGTTCCAAGTGGGGAGAAAGACACTGGAAACATGGAGGCTGCTTAGGAGGATGGTTTAATGATGAACAGGACCACATATGTTTGAAGTCCTGGGTAGCTGACTACATGAAGTGGGTATAGCTTCCTCCCATAATTGGGGCTTACCAGGGGTTGTGACACTAAATATATACCTTCTTCCCTGGCTTCAGCTGATAAGGAGGAGAACTTGTGGCTTAATGGCTAAGACGTTTGCCTAAGATGTAATATAGCACAGGTTCGAATCCCAGTAAGGGTATGGCTAGCTGATGAGAGCTAAATAGCTTGAAATAGATCTATGCTAGTCTCCCTTTATTTATTTATCAGCATAAATATAACACAAAATGTGTAACAAAAGCAACAGTAAAAATATTGGGTTTCTGTCGTGATGGATTCTTGTGACGAGCCAATTGACAGATAATGGAAGCTGTTAGCTTCCTCCCATAATTGGGGCTTACCAGGGGTTGTGACACTAAATTTATTTTATTTATTTATTTGTCTTGTATATATATATATAAATATCTATATTTATACTCTAAATATATATATCTATATTTATACTTTCTCTTGGGCCTTGCCCTAGAGTTTCCTGTTTCTGTGGCAAGGGCATATTTCCTATTGGCGGCAATAGGGATCATGTACAAATCCTAGGGGTTGTCTGAGATAAGCTTTGTTGAACTGTGCTGGGTGATGTAATGGCTTGTGTTCTGAAAGGCTGTTGGGAAATTCCTACTATGGCCTAATGGCTTTGTCCTGGTTTGAATCTTGAGTGAGGGCTAATCCTATCACCCTGGTCTTGTAGAAAGGATGGCCAGTCTTTCTGGGCTATTAACAAAGGTGGGGGCTGCTTTCCAAGAATATGTTTTTTCTTTTCTCATCCAGGGAGGTAGAATATTTCATTCTTCTAAGAGAAGGGTATATGCTAAGTTTCTACAATGGCTTTCCAGCCTCCACTTGAATGTTTCCAATGAATGGGAGCCCATCCCATCTCTGGGAAGTTGGCTGCAGTGTCAACAGCTCTTACGTGTCAAGATTCCCCCCCCAACATTACATCAGAATTTGCACCCCTCTAACTTAAATCCATTATTCTGTGTCTTACACTCCACAGCAGATTTGACCTCATACTTTCATGTCTTTAAAGAGGGCTACAATATACTCTAGTTAAGCAAGAAGCACCACCTAAGCAGATAAGAAATGGGACCCTATTTGTATTAGGTTGGCAGTCAATTACTATTTCAAGATCTTTGTTACAGACAATGTGACCAAGCCAGATATCCCTTTTCTTATAGTATAACAGGACATTTGGTTTTGCTTCTAAGTAAAGTGTTGGAAGAAATATCCATCTGGTTCAGTTCCAAGATGGGAGAAAGACACTGGAAATATGGATTGGAAAGAGGGTTTAATGATGGAAGAGAACCACCAAGCGCATGGTTCTTTGGTGCAGTTGAACACATGGAATTGAGAGTGGAGGGCTTTTATACCTTCATTTGAGCTTCCTGTTCCTATGCAAGAACATGTATTCTGTTGGCTGTTGTCAGACTCCCATGGGGCCATATGAGGTCATGTTTGTCTGAGATACGTTTGATTGACGTTTGCTGGGTGATGTAATGTCCTTAGGAGATTGTGCGATGCAATGAGCTCTGCTGCTGGATAACCCTATTATGTCCAGGTTGATCATGTTTAATCCCATCACCCTGAGGCTGAAGGTCTTTTGTCTTGTAGATAGGATGGCCCAGTCTTTCTTAATGGGCACCAAATATCTGCTGGGGGCAGGGATCTCGGGCTGAGTTTCTGTCTCCCTTAATATTTCTATTCTTTTTTAGGGGAAATATAATAGTTGGCCTTTTTAAATATTTCACAAAATATTTCATTCTTCTAGGAGGGGTGGGTGCTAACGTTCTACAAAAGAATTTAGCATTTTCTAAGCTTTTCTGTCATTTTCAACTTGTTTTTCTAATCATCATGAATATTTAAATTTAATTTCTCTTGGCTAGGCTGTTAGCTATGTAACCCAATTTTATCTACACATTTGAAATATTCCATCCACCTCTTTATTCAAGTCGTTAATGAAACAATTAAAAAGGACCCAAAACTGTTTCTTGTGGCATTCCACATGTCATGTCTTTCCAGTTTAATGAAAATTATAGATGAGTACTACACATGATTTCTGAGTTAGCCATATACTGTAATCAGGGACGTGCAGTCAGGGGAGGCAGGGCCTCACCAGTGTCATGATGAAAAGAAAAATTAAAAGGAAAAAGGCTAAGGTAGTTGCCGCCAGAGTCACAGTTGATGACTTAGTGCTAACTAACTGCGGGTGGAGGCGAGAGAACTACGGCCCTCCTTTGCATAAGGAATTTTTCACCTTTTAACCCTTGCTCAGAGTTAAGCAAGAGTTAAAAGGCGACAAATTCCTTATGCAAAGGAGGCACGTGGTTCTCTGCCTCCTGGTCTGGCAGCAGCAACTCTTGCCTAAGTTGCCTTTTTCTTTTTACATTTTCATCATGGCGGACAAGAGGAGGAGAGTTGAAATCCTCTGACACAGCTGGAAAAGGTATGTGGGTCCGAGGGAGGGGGCAGGGGTGAGGAATTCAAAATTATTTGTAAGTAATTGTAATTTGTTTTATTATAAGTAATTTGTGTGTGTGTGTGTGTGTGTGTGTGTGTGTGTGTGTTTTACCCGCCTCTGGTGGCTCGCAGGCTGGCACTTTTTATTTCTTATTTTTTAAAGCCACCGGGTCCTGTTGTTTGGCCGGGGTGGCGGCATGCACTTTAAAGTGCCGGTGGGCTGTATGGCGAGGGCTGCAGTGGCGGTATGCACTTTAAAGTGCCAGCACGCCTCCTGGCCATAAAACAGGACATGTTTTGCTCTATGGTGGGGCGCGGCGGCATGCACTTTAAAGTGCGGGTCTGGGAAGAGGCGGCGGAGCAGGCAGGAGGCGGCTTTCACTCCCGCCTCATCTGGGCTCCTCCTCGGTGGGCCTGCCGGAGCTCTGGGAGAAAGTGGCGGGAGCCGAGGCTGGCCACTTGGGGCTTGGAAGGGGGAGCAGAATGCGTGTCCTCCACTCCTGGAAAATCCTGGGAGGGAAGCGGGGCTGGCCCACTCCCTCCCAGGGCTGCTTAGAGATGGAACTGGGGCTGCGGAACTGGGGCTGCGGAACTGGGCGCGTGGCTGGCTTCTCTGGAGCAAAGGGGGGGCGATAGAAGCGGAGCTGAGTCTCTTGCCGCTGCGGACCTGGCTTGCGGAGTGCAAAAAGGGGAGGGGGCCTCTTGGAACACCCCCCACCCTCTTCGCCTTTTGCCTCCGCGGCTCTCGCTCCAGCCTGGGCAGGAACCGGCGCTCTTCTGCTGCAGGCGGGATGTATTCCTGGTGGCCTGCGGCTCCGGCACTTGCAAGGTGGAAGTGTTTGCCCTGCGGAGCGGGCACAAGCCGAAAAAAAGCGCCCCGCTGCTTCTGTCTGACATAGAGGCGCCTTGCACCCCGTAGCTGGGTCGGACATAGCTGTGGGGCGCGGGGTGCCTCTATTTCGGACATAGCTGCTGTGGGGCGGGCAAAAGCCACTTTCTTTCTTTTTGCCTCACTAGCCATAAGCATCACTGCACGTCACTGACTGTAATTATATCTCACACGACCCACTTGCTCTTCTGAATGTCATTAGTAAATACTTTCTTAAAGCCAGTTTGATATAGTGATTAAGGCACCAAGCTAGAAGCCAGGAGACTGTGAATTCAAGTTTCACCTTAGGCCAGAAAGTTGACTGAGAGAGTTTGGGCCAGTTATTCTCAGCCCATGATGTCAGGCTCACAAAACAAGTGATCAACAATTAAGCCAATTGGTTACTTCCTGTCAGACCTCATGGTTCTGGTTGTGGGGAAAATAAGAGAGAGGAATTTAATATTTATTATAAAAATAAAGTTGAGATAAAAAATCTTTTGAAAAATTAAGATGTATCATGTCTACAGTATTTCCACAATCTTATATATGTACGTATGTGTGTGTGTGTATGTATGTATATACACACACGCACACACACATAAATACATACATACACACACATATATAAAATGGCTGTGTGTGTGTATGTTCCAGCATAACTCTGGAACGCCTCAAACAATTTCAACCAAACTTGGTACACAGATGATTTACTCCCTGGAAACAAATACTGTGTGAGTAAGACACCCCTAGCATCCTTCAGGGGGGGTGTTCTGTTAAGATACAGCCTGTTGTGCCTTAAAATGGCTTCTACTGTACTGCTGTAAGTGGCTTCTACTGTGCAGCACAGTGAGTTGCCATGGTAATGGCTTCACAGTATTCCACAAGGGGGCTCCTCTGGTAAGAGGGAAAATTCAACATTAGAAATTACATTTGGTCTGGACATTTTCTCCCTATAATAAATACCCAGGCAACGCTGGGTTATCAGCTAGTCTACTAATAAAAGCACTCAATCAAATAATGAATCATTTTTAGTCTGCCAAGGCTTGTTCTTAGGAAAGCCATGCTAACTTAGTACATATCACATCATTTTCATGTCATTCACAGGCTGATTTTCAAATATTGATGGCTTTCAGTTTTACAGAATCTGTTTCTGTTTATATTTATGTAGCTAGAGAACAGGAATGGTCAGTTTCTAATAGTTTTGAAGTTGCAACTCAGCATCTTGACTTTTAGGCAGGTAGTTGCAAATGAAATCTATGATATTACTATGGTAAACAAAATTATCTCCCAAATGCCTTTTTCCCCATTCTACCTAGTTTTTCAAAGAAAAAGTTCAAACATTTATACAGCTCAGCTTAAGCTGCTCAGTCTTAGTCAAAGCATTTTAATGCTTAGACCTTCAGAGCTTCATCACTTGAAAAAGCGACTGGACTAGCATCTGTCAGAAATGGTGTAGGGTTTCCTGCTTGGGCAGGGGCTTGGACTAGATTATCTACAAGGTCCCTACCAACTGTTAATCTGTTAAAGAATGGAAAATTATAATTCTTTATAGTAAAGCATGAGAAGCCATCCTTTCTATATGCTCAACTAATGGGTTAAATATAGGGGCACAATTGCCTAGGGAATGACTAGGCCAGAGGTCTTCAAACCTGGCAACTTTATGACTTGTGGACTTCATCTCCCAGAATTCTCCAGCCAGCAGAGCAGAGCTGGCTGGAGAATTCTGAGAGTTGAAGTCCACAAGTGTTAAAGTTGCCAAGTTTGGGGACCCCTGGACTAGATTTTATCCTTGAGGACCTTGCTGCATCCTAGGTTTGGGTTGTGGGTTATGTAAGCAAATCCAGAAATATTGAGGCCAGCATTTGCATGCAGAGATGTTCCAGGCATGAAATGAGGCCTAGTGAGCCTTGACAAATAGTAAGTCCTCCTGGACTGCAGATAACCTTGCAACATTCAATATCTTTAAATTATTGGTAGCCACCTTTGCTTCCATGTAGCCAAGCATCTTCCTTGGAATCCCTAAAAAGTGGACAGAATGGAAGAAGGCTGCTCTACTCCCTCAATTTGTTTGTGTGTGTGTGTGTGTGTGTGTGTGTGTGTGTGTGTGTGTGTGTGTGATATGTGAGAGAGTGAGAGGTTGAGCATTTAAATATCCATGTATGAAAATGCAGTTGAGATGCTCATCTGAAGCATGCCACATTTTGCTACCATATAATCACATACTAAGGGACGCGATGGCTCAGTGGCTAAGACGCTGAGCTTGTCAATCAGAAAGGGTCGGCAGTTCAACAGTTCAAGTCCCTAGCGAGCTTCCGTTACTTGCCCCAGCTTCTGCCAACCTAGCAGTTTGAAAGCACATAAAAATGCAAGTAGAAAAATAGGAACCACTTTTGGTGGGATGGTAACAGCAGTCCATGCACCTTTGGCATTTAGTCATGCCAGCCACATGGCCACGAAGACGTCTTTGGACAGTGCTGGCCCTTTGGCTTTGAAACGGAGATAAGCACCGCCCCCTAGAGTCGGGAACAACTAGCACATATGTGTGAGGGGAACCTTCACCTTTACTTAACCACATACTGCTGTGCACAATAAAGTCCTAATCTCTCTCTTGTTTCTCTCTTTTTTTAATTCTGTGAAAATCAGGATCATGGCAACACATTATATCTAGCAAAGTACTTCTCCAGCATAATTTGATCCAGGAGAGGAGGTGGTGTCGATGGCTTATACATTATACAATATTCTGCCACGACTTTTTAATGTGGCCTTATACAATCATCCACTTGTGCAATGGACCTCAACCTCTTTTCCAGGGCAAAGAAATCCAGGCAGCTTCTGGCATCGTATAGTAGACCAGCTCTTATCAGCCACTTGCCCTCCTTCTCTTCCTGCCGATGTGGGCTCAGTAGAGAGAGAACATTAACTACACCTCTTTATTATTGAGTATAAATTTATTAGAGGCAGCTTTCCCTCTCCCACCTTCTCCTCACCTTCTCAGAAAAGTAAACATTTAATTTTTTTAGTTGTTGTTAATAGATTTAATGTTCATTTGTTGGCCGCCTAGGGGCAGGAACGTGTGACATTTCAAATAATTGTTGTTTTGAGGGTATTCTCTGGAGAAAAATGCTGCAAAAGTGTGGAGAAGATTTAAGTAAATTACTGTGTCAGCTTCTATTTATTCCCTACATGATTGCCAGAGGCAGGCCTGTGAGAGAACCATTAGAGGGCTGGCCATAAAAGAGGGAGGCAGAATTTCAAAAGCCAAAATGCCATTATAGGAAAGTTAGTGTGTAACATGTTAAATTATTCCCCAAAGTGGTAGAAAAGGGGGGTTGGGAGGGAGGAGGAAATAAGGAGCAAGCAGGAACGGTCGAATTCAAGAAAGTCTGTACGGGAGAGAAGAAGATTCTGCATGTCCCTGAGAGAAATAGAGGTAATCCCAGGTAATATTTGATGCTACTGGTATATTTACGAAAATGTCCCCTTGTTATTAGTACATGCCTGTTTTTACTGGGGAAATTTGTAATGCCGTGAAGAAATCTCCTGATTCAGGTACAAGGCAGGACCAGGGGTGGGTTCCAGCTGCTGTTACTGCTGGTTCACTCAGGGATGCGCTGTGCCCTACATGTGCATGCGCAGTACTAAAAAGAAAGCTTCTGTGCATGCGCAGAAGCAAAATATAAGATGAGGGTGCCTACAGCGCCACCGTGAGAACCAGTTTGGGGGTGTAGCAGGACAAGTTACTACCTACTCGGCCAAACCGGTCCGAACCGGTAGAAACCCACCTCTGGCTTCGGGAGGGGCACTTCCCCGCCATACTCAAACGGCAGTGGTGAGACCCCTCCTGAAGAAACCATCCTTGGATCCAGCCATTTTAAACAACTTTCGTCCTGTCTCCAACCTCCCCTTTATTGGGAAGGTTGTGGAGAAGGTGGTGGCCTTCCAGCTTCAATGGGCCTTGGAGGAAGCTAGTTATCTTGACCCCTTCCAGTCCGGCTTCAGACCTGGTTACTGCACAGAAACCGCTTTGGTCGCATTGACCGATGATCTCTGGAGGGCCAGAGATTGAGGCTATGCGTCCATCCTGGTTCTCCTTGACCTCTCAGCGGCTTTCGATACCATCGACCATGGTATCCTTCTGCGACGACTGCGGGAGGTGGGGGTGGGAGGCACTGTTTTGCAGTGGTTCTCCTCCTACCTCTCGGACAGGTCGCAGTCGGTGTTGGTCGGGGGGCAGAGATCGTCCCTGAGGCCCCTAACATGCGGGGTGCCGCAGGGTTCGGTCTTATCCCCCCTACTATTTAACATATACATGAAACCGCTGGGCGAGATCATTCGGAGGCACGGGATAAAATACCACCAATATGCGGACGATACGCAACTGTATCTGTCCGCCCCGTGCCAACTCAATGAAGCGGTGGACGTGATGAACCAGGGTCTTGAGGCCGTTAAGAACTGGATGAGTGCTAACAAACTGGTACTCAACCCGGACAAGACCGAGTGGCTGTTGTGTTTCCCTCCCAACAATTTGGCTAATGTTCCAACACTTAGGCTGGGGGGTCAAATTTTATACCCCTCAGATAGGGTCCGCAACTTAGGAGTCCTCCTGGATCCACAGCTGACTTTTGACCACCAGTTGTCAGCTGTGACCAGGGGGGCATTTGCCCAGGTTCGCCTGGTCCGTCAGTTGCGGCCCTACCTAAACCGGGAGGCCCTTGCAACAGTCACTCGAGCCCTTGTGATCTCTAGGCTGGAATACTGCAATGGGCTCTACATGGGGTTGCCCTTGAAGTGCATCCGGCGACTGCAGTTAGTCCAGAATGCAGCCGCGCGAGTGATAGTGGGCGCACCGCGGTTCGCCCACGTTACACCCATCCTCCGCGAGCTGCACTGGCTACCTGTCGGTCTCCGGGTGCACTTCAGGGTACTGATGACCACCTTTAAAGCACTCCATGGTAGTGGATCTGGGTACTTGAGAGACCGCCTTCTGCCGATTACCTCCCTCCGACCGATTAGATCGCACAGACTGGGCCTCCTCCGAATCTCATCCGCCGGTCAATGTCGACTGGCGACTACACGGAGGAGAGCCTTTTCTGTTGCAGCTCCGACCCTGTGGAACGATCTCCCCGTCGAGATCCGCACCCTCACCACCATCCAGACCTTCCGCGCAGCCCTCAAGACCTGGCTCTCCCATCAGGCCTGGGGATAGGTTCCCAATTTACCCCGCCCGAGTGTTGACTGTTGAATGAAAGTTGTGTTTTATTATTTTTCTTTTGTTCACATTTTGTTTGTCTTTTGATATTGCACCCCCTTCCCTGTGATTGTAAGCCGCCCTGAGTCCCCTCAGGGAAAAGGGCGGCCTATAAATCTTAATAAAATGACTAAAAAAAAAAAATGGCTAGGACCCATAACTATGTGCCGGTTCTCACCAGCAGTGGGATTCACTTCCCTACCAGTTTGCAAATGTGCAGAATATCGTGTATTATGTTGGGGCGGGTGGGCGGAGCCTCCCACATCTGCCACTACCAGTTCGCCCAAACTGGAGAGAACTGGCTGAATACCACCTCTGGTTCTCGCTCTATGGGACCGTATCTAGGCCATGTGACAGTATCTGCCAAAAGCTGATAATAACAGATAGCCTTAGAAGGGCACGAATGGGGACTTGTCACATAGGATAGCCCAAAAACTCAACTTGAGAGGCTCACACAACATAGTAATTTTATTCATCTCATTAACATTCCACCATTTTGCTATGGTGGAATAATGAGTGATTGTTGAAATACTGAATGATAACATTTAGTAAGGGATAACAAACACAGGGTGTGAAGAAATGTTATTTATGTTTAAATGAATTCATGGGAAAATGTAAAAGGAATATGAAATTAGACTACTTTTGTTGAAGTTGGAAGATTAGAACTCCACATACTATTTGTATTATTACTGTTAACGTTGTTTAAAAAGAACTTGGCCCAGTCAATGCACTATCCACAAAATATGTATGTTTATATTGGGAAAAAAAAAAAAAATATTGTAAAAAAAAACATTCCACCATTTGTTCCACCTACCAGAGCTGCTGAACTGGATTTTTTTAAAAAAAACAACAACCCTCAGTGATGAATTCTGTTGGGAGCAAATAGATTGATAGTTATGAATGCTACAGGGAAAATCCTGCCCTACAGAGGAAAGACACACCCAAGAACAGCATTTTGTTTTTTTTAAAAACCACTATATGAGAAGGTTGAAGGTCTTTTCCAATTTTCTTGAGTTTTAAACAAAATCCAAGCAGAGGTTTCAGCATGACTATATTCACATTGTTCAGATCAATGGAGAACTAGCCAGTGGTGAAATTCAATTTTTTTTACTACCAGTTCTGTGGGCGTGGCTTGGTGGGCATGGTGTGGATTGGTGGGCATGGCTTGGTGGGCGTGGCAGGGAAAGGATACTGCAAAATCTCCATTCTCACTCCACTCTGGGGCCAGCCAGTTCTCCAAACTTCTTAAAATTTCTGCTATCGGTTCTCTGAACTACTCAAAATTTCTACTATCAGTTCTCCAGAACCTGTCAGAACCTGCTGGATTTCACCCCTGGAACTTGCCCTACAAATGGTCATCAGATTGGAAAAAGGTTATGGACCAGGCAGGAGCCATTTCCAGATTTGTCCATCCAAAACATTTCCAGAATTTCATTAGCTCCTTTCCCTACAGTTTCACTCCCTGCAGTCAACATTTACCTTCAGGTCCCACCACACTCCCTCCAAGTTCTTGAAACAGCTATTCTCTTTCCATAATAGTTGAATCCCACAAGACAAGCCACTATTCTAGTGCCAGAAGGCAGGGGTGTCAAACTCAAGGCCCAGGGGCCAGATCCAGCCCACGGGGTGTTAAATCTGGTCTGCAGTGCCACTCTGGAAATAGCAAAGAACCGGCCCATGGTGCCTCTGTCATAAAAAATGGAGCTCGGGAGGGCCACATGCTTCGTTTTCACTGGCAGAGGGCTGCAGGAGGCCGTCCCAGCCCAAAATGGAGCTTAGGAGCCCCTTTTCACTGGCAGAGCGCTTGAGCCATCACAAGCCCCGTGACACGAGTGATGTCGAGCTGGCCATGCCCCCTGGCCATGCCCACCCCTGCTCCCTGGTGCCGCCCTCAGTGAAATTGAGTTTGACACCCCTGCTCTTAGGTCTTTCTCTCCATGCATTTTTCAAGAAGTTCGTCCCCATCATAAACATCAACTGATGGTTCCCAGCACTTCCAGAAATGGGAAATAAAAATAATCTGCAATTGCTCGTTTGCATATTCACTGTTGTATTCAGTGAAAATTTAAAGATGACATAAAAATATGGGTGAAACCCCCAAGTCAATATTTTTTGTTTTTTTACCATTACCCTGTAGAACAGCCTTATGTCCTGCCGGTTTCATTTACTCCACTGCACAATAGAGTACAAATGAGACTCAGCTTCTTATATTTCCATTTTCCAATGTCTTAAATTCTGTTTTAATATCTATGTTCCTCAACCTATACAGGAAGCCCATAGGCTTCCAGTCTTCTTTTCCCAGATGAAAATGGCAAAAGCATTATTGATATGCTATAGTCAACCTGATACTCTCTTGAAATTGTGCTATAGACTGACTTTTTTTTCCAGTCAACAAAATTGTAGCCACTGTTGTTATCCATTAAAATTACCTCCATTAAAGTTAACAAACAGCAATCTTTTGAGGAATCCAGAGCTTTCCATCTGGGGGAGAGAGAAAGAGACGAAGAATGAGGAAAGTAGAGCTTGAAAATAATTAAGGGAGATTTAACCAAACAGATCATCATAGATCATTAGGAGAAAGAAACAATGGGCATCCTCCCCACCTATTTCTGTCTTAATTATTATTTTCATTGTTTCTTCTATAGGACAATTCAAATTAATATTCTATCCCCATTCCTATTCCAGCACTCAATTCTTCAATTTTATGCCTTTCCTTCTTGTACTCCATTTGGACTGCATATGGGTCAGTATCAGCGGTAGGTTTCACTTATTTTTGCCACTGGTTTGCCATACGCACGGACAATCACTTCACATAAGAGCACGCCTTCCAAACATGCATCCGGCCTCAAAAACATGGCTAAGTAGGATGGCATAGAGCCAGGGGGAGTGGGTGGGGGGTGGGCCACAATCTCCCGCAATCTCCGCTACTGGTTCATCCAAACCGGTCCGAACCGGCTGAATATCTTGTCAGTATCTTGTCTCCTTTTCTTATGTTTACGGAAAACAAACAAGTTATGCCCTCCAAACCTTAGTCATCTAGTTTTATTTCTGTTAGCATCACTCTTCATTTGCTTCCACATTGTTTCACTTGTCTCCAATCCTTTTTCTGATGCAGGAACGATTATGGAATGAACACAGGATTACTATGTGATTTCCAGCTTTGAAGAACCAGGAGATCTCTTTGCTCCAGACTGTCCTCTTTTGAAGCATACCACATACAGTACACATGGACAACAATTAGGACTGGGCTGCTACGAGTTCAGCTGGGTTTGAGAGCATCCCTAGCTAATGTTATGGTCGGTTTGGAGAACCTCCAAATCCCACCCCTCGCTGGTCCCTCCCACCACACACACATACACACACACACACACCTTGCAGGAGTCTCCACGTGGCCCATTTGGGACATGAGGTAAGTGCAGGGCCTACGCAGAGGCTCGGGGAGGGGGAAAATGGGCCTTCCAGAAGTTCTGAAAGGCCAGAAATGGGTCTGTTTTTGGCCTCCAGAGAGCTTCCGGAGCCAGGGAGAGGCAGTTTTCGCCCTCCTGGAGGGTCAAGGAAAGCATCTGGAGCCAGGGGAAGGTGAAAACACACACACACCCCGCCATGGTGCAGGAGGCCAACTAGGCCACGCCCACCGTGACCACACCCACCCAGCCATCGGGCAGAGAACCCATTGCTGAAATTTTTGAAGCCCACCCCTGACAACAATAAACGATCAGGAATAGAGTGGGGTTTTTTTTATTTTTAAACAGTTCAAATGAATCTCAAAGACATAGGTGAATCATCGCTTGTTTTCAACCTCCTCAATATTTCTTTACTAATAGACTTCAGGTTTAATTGAAGGATCTTCTCTGGGTTCTGTTTGCAACCCCGTTCTCTCTTTAACCCCACTGCTCAGAGCTTCACAAAAGCCAACCCATTAAGGGTCTTCATTAGTTTGAACACCAGACAACCAACCAACCGTCAAAGGTCAAACACAGTCACCTGTCACAACATGGCAGTAAAACTCCTAATTGTATGGGAACAAATGAGATAAAGAGATCGTACTATTATGCTATCTGATTTATTTTGTTTCCAAAGAATAATTCCTGTCTAATTTATTTCTGGAGCTAACCATGGTTATGTAGTATATCAGTATAAAGCAAAAATATCTATAAGGACAGTTTTTCAACCACGGGGCTAGACCAGTGATGGCTAACCTTTTTGCCATCACATGCCAAAAGCGGGGGAAACGCAGGGAGGTTATGCACAGGTGTGCCCACACCCATAATTATATGCGAGCGACCCCCCCATGCATGCATTACGCCTGCCTTCCGCCCCCTTTTGGCTTGCAATGGACCCTTTTTTGCCCTCCCCAGCCTCCATCCGCCGGCCAATGGCGACTGGCGACTACCCGGAGGAGAGCCTTCTCTGTGGCTGCTCCGACCCTCTGGAACAATCTCCCCGTGGAGATTCGAACCCTCACCACCCTCTAGGCCTTCCGCAAAGCCCTTAAAACCTGGCTGTTCCAACAGGCCTGGGGCTAAAGAGCTTTTGCCCCCCTTCTCGAATGGTATGACTGTTGTGTGCTTTTAAATTGTGTATTGTTATGTTCGTCTTTTTTATTTCCTGTCTGTACCCCCTTCCCTGATTTGAATTGTGAGCTGCCCTGAGTCCCCTCCAGGGAAAAGGGCGGCATATAAATGTAATAAATCCAATCCAATCCAGAGGCTTTCTAGGAGCCTGGAGAGAGCAAAAATGTCCCTCCTGTCCCCCGGACGCTAAGCCTCCGGAGGGTGAAAAATGGCCCTACAGGCAACCCGGAAGACAGTTCCCAAAGTTTTGCAGATCTTTCGGTAATAGAAATGCCTTTACAACAATCTTTTCTCACTATTCCATACTTTCACGTCACAAAAAAAATTAGCACAGGGAGGTGGGGAAACGGCATTGTTTGCCAAATGTATGCTCTCTTGGCCAAACTGTGAATGCTGCCTTTCGTTGGATCCCCAGTCTCTGCAGCCAAGGGCAGACGTTTGGTGAACAAGGGATTGTCTATTTCAAAAGCAACTTTTCCAGAATGATCATATAAGTTGAACGATTTGTTTCAATATTTTTTTGTACGCATTATGAAAAATGGCCCCTGTGCCCTCTAGTGGAGAAAATGAAAAAGTTTCCCAGCTTTGCAAACAATGCAATCAATTGGAGGTTAAAGGGCAAACAGCACAAGGATAACAACAGGGAACCATTTTTAGTCCATTTAAAATACATAAACTACTAATTATTATCTAACAATAGGCAAACCGAATGAAAGCAATATTGTACTCGTGATATGTTTATTTCAGGACTTAAAATCAGCTAGTTCGCTGGCTTTCAGTAATGAATTTTTAAAAGGAGCCAGCAAAGGAAAAATAAAATTATGTTTACAGTGCAATAGATCTATTTCTTATCCCTGACATGCATGCACCAGAAACTTTTTCTAGCTCTCAGACTCCACAGCAGCATCCACATTATTCTGAGCATCGCCAGTTTTCATTTGGAAGCGTTATCAGAGGTGCATTCTGCCAGTTTGGACTGGCTCGCCCAAACCAGTAGCCGAAATCGTGGGTGGGCCCAGGTGGGGCTGCCTACCCACCCCGGCTCTATTTCTGTCCTATTCAGAGGTGGGTTCCTACCAGTTCGCACCTATTTGGTAGAACCGGTTCGTCAAATCTACCGAACCGGTTAGAAGAGGTTCCACCAGTGGACCTGGAAAGCAGACCACACCTACAGAAGAGGTTCCAAAATTTTTTGAAACCACCGCTGATCCTTGGATATGATTATTCTACACTATCATGCTCATATTTATAAAACTCAGTGCCTCTGTGAAAGATAAGGATGATTACTGCATTTGTGGTGCAATCAGAACATTGCGTGTGTTGAAGTTGTTTTAATGCAAACCAAAGAAGCCTTTTAAAAAACAAGTTTACATCATACTCTTATGCATGCCAGTGCTGTGTGTGAAGAAATTTAAGGTGGTTCTGACAAGTGTTGTCAGCATCTTCATATCCGGTCACATGGGAGGCAAGCCACTCCCATCCGGTCACATGGGCAGCAAGCCTCTCCTACAAAGGAGGCCACACCCACAGAGTAGGTTCGAACAATTTTTGAAACCTACCACTGGTCCTATTTAGGGACATTTTTGAGCAAAGCACATGCACAGAAGGCCGAGTGCATGCACGTGAGCGAAGTGTGGACACGCGCACACACATATTTGTGACGCAGTAGGGAAGGTACTGAGCGTTATTATTATGGGCAAAACTGTACAGTATTTTTCAGTTGTTGTAATACTAGATCCAGCAATAATCAATTTGCCAACATGTAACATGAATATCTGTCTATTTGTGTATCTGGGGAGCACTCAAAACAATTATTTTCTTGCATTCATGCGCTCGGCCTTCCGCGCATGCACTTTGATCACGTGCGGCTTGCATGCATGCATATGGCTTGAAAATGTGCCTAAATAGGACGGCATAGAGCTGGGGCAGGTGAGTGAGCCCACCTGCGATTTCCACTACAGGTTCGGGTGAATTGGTCCAAACCAGCTGAATACCACCTCTGGGTAAGACTTCTGCATCTGGTCAGGTTTTGCTTGGGATTTTGCAGTTAATAATGGCCTTTCTGGCCAGAGGTGACATTGGCTTGTGGCTTGCTACCATTATTTTTCTCTAACCTGCTCTCGGAGCATTTTTTGTTTTAACATTTGTGTCTTTAGCATTACAAACCTTTGGAGCAAGGGTGTCAAACTCGATTCCATTGAGAGCCAAATCAGGGTTGTATTTGACGTTGGGTGTGTGTGTGTGGAGTGGGCATCACCAGGGTGGGCGTGGCCTGCTCTACATCATTCATGTCGGGGGGGGGGCTGTGGTGGTCCGAGCACTCTGCCAGATAAAATGAACTCCCCAGTTCCGTTTTTGGCTGGGATGGCCTCCTGCATCCCTCTGCCATTGAAAACGGAGTTCAGGAGGGCTGCCCGTGGCCCTCCCGAATGCCATTTTCTCTGGCAGAGCTATTGCGGGCCAGTCCTTCATTGTTTTCAGGGCAGCCCCGCAGGCCAGATCTAAGCATTCTATGGGCCAGATCTGGCCCCCAGGCCTTGAGTTTGACACCTTTGCTTTAGATCAAGGTTTCCCAAACAATGAGAGTAACTTCCCTGGAAGGTGTAGATAGAGTCCAGGGGAGATATGAAGAATCTTTTAGTTAAATTGTTACAGTAAAATCCACCTTTCCCAAAATTTTATTGTATTGTTTTCATTGTTTGTTTTTACTTGAGTATTTGGATTTTAAGGGGAGGTGTATACATTAAGATTACAGTAGTGGCCAAAATCATGGCAACCTTTTGGGGAAAGTGTATTTTTGAGGTTTGATGGCTAATAACACCACTTTTTGGGGGGGATGTAGTAGTACCATAAAATTATATATCAGTCGAAAAATAATTGAATCAAGAATGTAATGCAACAAAGTGTGTTCAATTATCTGTATTCTATGAAAAGTTATAGCCAAATATATCCAGCAATAAAAACCCAGTTAATAGAAGCAACCATTCAATCTTGGTTTCACATAATAACAGCTGCAGAACTAAAAGACTTGGTTCACTCCATGGGAAGACATTGTAAGGTCATAATTCATGCCAAAGGTTACCCAACTAAGTATTAACTGACATTGTGATAATTTTTGTATATCTCATTTTTTCAATGGTGATAAATTTTGTACTGTTTATCCCATTTTTTCTATGTGTTTCACTTTTATTCTTTATAACTGCTATTCTAATAGAAAATTCTTCATAAAGGTTATGGCATAACATTCTTGATTAAATTATCTTTCCATTGATATATAATTTTATGGTACTACTCCAAAAAAAGTGGTGTTATTAGCCATCAAACCTCAAAAATACTGTACACTTTTCCCAAAAGGTTTCCACAATTTTGGCCACTACTGTACACAAAAGAGTTGAATGGTTACAATCGTTTGCAACGGCAAAAAAATTAACAAGCATGGCTGGGGAGCCTTCATAAGCATGTATTTATAGATATAGATTATTATGGCCCCATCCATAATAGTATATTAGCTGTTCAATTACACTAGTTAAACTTTCTTCCATGGCTTTCATGGTAGCATATATCATTGTCTTCTTCAAATTAAATATACTACAGACCATCCTGTGGTCTGGCTAAATAAAGAGGTTGTGACCAACTCAGTATCACCCTGTAACTTCACGAATGAATGGAGACTTAAGCATTTTTTTCCCAGCGTTTCTTGGATTTCATAGAATCATAGAGCTGAAAATGACCTTGGGAATTTTCGAGTCCATATTCATTCTTTCTTCCTATAATTAATGCACAATTGAGATCCTTTTTTATGAATATGGGTCAGAGGTGAGTTTCACAGAGGTTTACCACTGGTTCACCCCATGCACACGCCTTACGCACGCATGTGCGTGGCTTAGAAAATGTGGCTAAATAGGACGGCATAGAGCCAGGGCGGGAGAGCAGGTGGACAGGCCAACCCACAAGTCACCACTACCAGTTTGCCCAACCAACCCTAACCGGCCCAAACCGGCTGAATACCACATCTGATATGGGTCCATGCAAAGTCTTTCTTCTTCCTTCTCTTGGGAAACCTGATCAAACATTTTTGATTGGTCCTAAAAGCTTCTTATTTCTCTAACAGCATAATAAAGTAATCCATTGACTTGACTGGCCACCAATAATAGTAAATTGTGACTTGCCCATGATTGAAAACAGAAGAGCAAGGATTGACCTATCAAACTGAACAGGGAGCTGTAATCTTCAGTTTTCATCTGTAGGCTTTCAGCATAAGTATCTCTGGATTGGAAAGATTGCTGAGCCAGAAAAGGCTTCAGTAATAAGAAAAGAAGCACCTATATCAGTCGTGGGTTTCACATTTTGTTACCACCAGCGCATGTGCCCCTTCCACGCATGTGCCTGGCCCTCCACAAATGTGCTTTGCTTGCACTTGTGCCATCTGCGCATACGCCCGGCTTAAAAAATGTGCCTAAATACGATGGCATAGAGTGGGTGAGTGATTTCCACCTGCGATTTCCACTACCTGTTCAGGCGAACTGGTCCGAACTGGCTGAATACCACCTCTGACCTATATGAGCTATACAGAGATCATACATCCCTCTGGAATGAGCTGCCCCTGGAGCTCCGCATAATCCCCAACCTCCAGTCCTTCCGACGCACCCTAAAAAGTTGGCTTTTCCAGCAAGCCAGCCTGGCCTGAACAAAACAAATCAAATGATTGATTACTGTTAATTTTAATTTGAATTCTTTTTTAAAAATGTGTCATTGTCAATTTTAATTGGGTTTGGGATATCCTGTTTAATTTCTTCTTAACTTTTGTATTATATGTTTTTTTTAATGTTGTACGCCGCCCTGAGTCCTTGGGAGAAGGGCGGCATATAAATTGAATAAACCTAAACCTAAACCGTAGGTCTGCACATATTCTCCCCTTATTAGAGAGATTGCCAGGGAGGGCAGACAATTTTTATCTAGGCTTTCTCCTCCAGGACACTAACCCGGTTACCACGTATGCAGTGCCAAAGTTCTGTGCTGCTGCAATGTCCATAAGAAAAAAATTGGCTACAGAAGTATAGTACCATCTTGTACCAATTATTTGGACATACCTCTAACAATCTTTGGACCATTATGTTATTATCCACTTTTAATGTCAATACTTTTTAATTATATTTTAATGTTAGTATTTTTTAATATAGTGTAAAAACTAATGTGTATTGCTGGTCTTTGACCGTAATAAAGATTTTACTTCCTTACTCTATATGCTTAACAGTGAGCAAAAACAACTGGTTTTCTTGCTATTAGAAAATAATTTTGAATTTCTCTCGTTAAGTGTTCAAGATGAACATATTTTTGGTGACTTGATTATGCAGTGTTTTTCAACCTTTTTTGTGCAAAGGCACACTTTTTTCATGAAAAAAATCACGAGGCACACCACCATTAGAAAATGTTAAAAATTTTTAACTCTGTGCCTATATTGACTATATATAAAGTGTTTTTCCCACGGCACACCTTACACTATGTCACGGCACACTAGTGTGCCACGGCACAGTGGTTGAAAAACACTGGATTATAGCATGGACTTCCCATCTGTTCTATCAGCCTTTAAACGAAGACTGAAAGGGCAATATAGTTGGGGGTTTAACAATTCCTAAGATGGCTGGAGATGCATTCGGGCAGAGACCACCCTCAGTGGTCTTGCATCCTGACAGGAACACAGTATAGGACAGTGATTTTTGTCAATAATACAATTACAGTGGTTCTAAATGACTCATGATTGCAATGCTTAACTCCAGGTTCCTGGAAATCTCAAAGTGAATTACAAGGTGCATTGTTGGACCACTGAGGTCACCTTTTGTCAAATATCTGACATTGTGTGGAACAAGCTGATCCTTTTCCGCCCCTCCCTCAAGGTGAACTGTTGTTAAGAAGCATAGCTTGGTGATTTCTGCCAAGGGCTAGAGTGGATGATGTAAAATAGTTGGGCCTCATCTATCCTTGAGGCTGCTAGGAATGAGGGCTCCCCCCCCCTTCATGGCACTTTAAGTGGGATATTTTCATTTTCCATTGTTTCAGGCTGAGATTAGAATTTTAGGAGTTCTTGTGTAATATGACAGCAAACTGAAGCTTCGCATTAGAGCTGGATGGGGCTTTAGAAGCCCCATAAAAAGAAAGAAAGAAGGATTACAGGTAGCCTTACCTGATCAAGATAATTCTTCTAAATTGTAAGGACAAAGTTGCTATTTTTCAGTTGCCCAAATAGCTTTCTAACACTTGCAAACCAGTAGCCTAAATCCTTCTTACTATGACAAGAACTGTTTCAACTTCTTGACCATGAAAAAATATTTAAAATATGCTGATTATCTGTATCTCCTTAAGATAAATAGAAGATTAATAGGTGGTAATAGGAATAGATTGTATAATTGGCTAGAAAAGAGATGTAAAATTAATGCATAATGAATACATAGAAAGTATAACAAAAGGAAATGGTATATATTTAAAGAGTAACAGAGGTGTAAATGTTGTATATATTTTATAAATGAGTTAACTATGAAATAAAGAGGTATATGTATAAAACAGTAGGCCTTAGAATGGAAAATTCAAAATTAGAAAAATAATAATAATAATAATACTGATAACGAAAAGCTGTAAAAGTGTAACTGTGATTTTGATGTTTTAAAAAATGTTGAATAAAAATTAATTAAAAGAAAAAGAAAAACACTTTCCCATCTGGTTTCATTTATCCCATGGTAAACTACCATTGTTGTAAATGTTGTTCATTTTGAGATTCATTATCTCTTTTTGGGATTATTTTAACCCACGACTCTGTTTATTGATGTGCTATTCGAATCCCAATTGAGAAAGATGCCATGTTTTCCTACTCCGCAAGCATGGATATACTTTGGGTTTTAGTTCTATCTTTCTGGCAATTTATGTTGCATATTAATATATCTCCTCTCTTTTGCAAACTTCATTCACAAATCTAGATTGAAAAAAAATTACTATGTCTATTTCTAGGTAGATAAGCAGAGTCATAAATCATGTTTGGTCTGAAAGAAAACATCTTTATAATTATGTTTTCTTCTTCTTTTGCACAGTTCAGCTGTGGATTTCTTTGAAATAATATATTTGATCAGATAAACCAGCTTGTGCGGGCAAGTGTTGCAAAAATTATACACAAATACACTAATGCACTCACCAGGGGTGGTATTCACTTACCTTCCCTACCGGTTCACAAATGTGAGCTCGCGTGCCCCATCAACACATGTGCTCAGCCTTCTGTGCATGCACTTTGGCTTTAAAAAGGGCCTAAATGGGGTAGGATAGAGTCGGTGCAGAGGGGCAGGGCCACCCGCAATTTGGCTACCGGTTTAAGTGAACTGTTCCAAACCGGCAGAATACCACCTCAGACACTCATACATTTTATTAAAAGTTCAATGAGATTTAAACTGCCAAATTGCAGGCAGTCAGCAGAAGTAGCCTGTAGTACCGCACTCTAACACTGCGCCACCGTGACTCATGACCAAAATCCTACTCCCAATTGTGGTTGTTAAGTAAAGACTAACTATGATAACTATGATAGTAGTCTGCAAGAAATATCTAGTCAATGCCTCTTCTCAAAGTCCCTTCTGGAAGAACAACCCTACTTATTTATACACCACACCTCAAGGAAATATGATTGATCCCAAAGGCCTCAATGTCCTCAATGCCATAGAATATTTCTTTAGGCATTTGATGTAAAATGTGGGTAGTATGAAAGTGTAGAACTATCAGATCACTGAATAAAAATCCACATGAAAATATACATTTGACTTACATAAAACAATATTTAATATGTTGTTTTATATGTGTGTTATTTTTATTTGATTATTGTACACCAGTCATTTTTGTAAGTTGGGTAGCCATATCAATTCGATAAATAAATAAAACAAGATGTGACATGTGGTGACAATATGTTGGCATCTTTAGCAACCAACCACTCTCCCTAATAGTTTTCATCATGGCTGCCCACAAAAGGAAAAACACTCTGACCAGTAAAAACCAGAATGGGGCTGCTGAAACTCTAGATATTGTGAAGCAGGGAGGTAGGCTGAAGCAGACATGCAACTCCACAAGCTTAATGGACAGAGGTGGTATTCAGCTGGTTCAGACTGGTCGGGCAAACCAATAGCTCCGATGATCAGTTGACCCCACCCTCTCACCCCGTCCTAGCCTGTCCTTTATTTCCTGATTTCTAGATCATCTCAATCATGCAACACAGCTGATTTCCCTCCTCACTCTTGCTGACTTGGAAGGTAAGCAGCTGAGCTTCTAAATGTTCCATTTTCAGCACTGTGCACAAGCGCTTTAGGTGCGCATATGTGCAAAGTGCATGCTCACCAAACCAGTTGTTAAACCGGCAGCTTCCCACCACTGTTTATGGAGATGCTGCCTTGCTAAAAAACATAAGAAGTCAGAGTCTGCTATCTGTTGATAATGTGAAGAGACAGGTCCAGAGCCAGTTCTGAACTGCTGCACGATTCTCACGTAGAGATGCTCTATGAGAAGAAGCCTATAATTTTTTTCCAGACTGATCAACACCTGTTCCTTTTATTTTCCTTCATAATACTGGAGGGAGGCAGAGAGTAAGGCCAAGCTCTAATGAGGCTTCATCATGTCCTGTTGCTCCAACATGGCTTTCAGGATTGACCTAGAACAGGTGTGTCAAACTGGATTTCATTGAGGGGCACATCAAGGTTGCATTTGACCTCATGGAGCCAGGATGGGCATGGCCAGGGTGGGTGTGGCAAGCTCAGTGTCACTCACATCCAGGGATCTGCAGTGGCCCAAGTACTCTGCCAGAGAAAACAAGCTCCTGAGCTCCGTTTCTGGCTGTGATGGCCTCCTGCAGCCCTCTGCCAGTGAAAACAGAGCCTGGGGGGGGGGGGGGGTGCACATGGCCCTCACAGGCTCCGTTTTTAAGTTGCAATGGCCTCAGTTTTTGTTGGCACAGGCATTGCAGAACAGTAGCCCTGCAACCAGATTTAAGCATCCCGTGGGCCAGATTTGGCCCAGAGCTTTGAGTTTGACACCCCTGGCCTACAACAATCCAAAATTCTGCCTTAACATACTATCATCCTTCCACTGCCAAGCAAGCCAATATGTTCATTTGAAGGGCGTTGTCTAAGTCTGTGGTTCTCAATCTCAGCAACTTAA
This sequence comes from Thamnophis elegans, assembly GCF_009769535.1. Taxonomy (NCBI): domain Eukaryota; kingdom Metazoa; phylum Chordata; class Lepidosauria; order Squamata; family Natricidae; genus Thamnophis; species Thamnophis elegans. The sequence goes on along the minus strand of NC_045555.1, from coordinate 18,394,143 downwards.
AGATATGTGGACTTCAACTGCTAGTATTCCTTAGTCAACTTGCTGGCTGAAAAATTCTAGGAAATGAGGTCCATATATCTGAAAGTTACCAAAGTTGAGAAAACACTGGTTTCATCAATGGATTTAGGCTAGTGAGTGCTGAGAATGTGTATTATGTTCCCATAGTTATTGTCAGCATTCCAAATAGCATCCAAAAGTAAATCAGAGTCCAAGGCAAAGGATTCCTCAAAGTTCCAATTTATTAAGAGAGCCATGTTGGCACATCTGAGGAAACCTGAATCTGAAAGCTTCCCAGTTTTCCCCATCTAGTTGAAAGTTCAAGATCTTGCCCTCACAAGTCCATCACATGGTCCAAACTTCCACTGTCATGCTGGCAGTTCTACCCAACCAATTCCGGTCAGGTTTAAAGGTTCAAAGACAAAGGATGACCTTGGCTTTCTAGAAAGAATTTTGTTATGGCTACATAGTATGTAACTTCTTACAATCCCTCCTCCCATTTTCCCACAATAGAAAATGCATAGTGGAATAATAGAAAGTGTAGCAGGCCAAAAATCCAAAAGAAAAGATGGCTGCACTCCTGACAGTTGTATTTATAATATTGTTTTTTAAACAATATATTTTTTTCATAAAGATCTTAAAAATCTAAAGTACCTGCTCAAGTTCTCATTAAGAAAATGCAAATATGATCATGTTTTATATCACAGATATGAAATTTATTATATTTAATAAACTCCTTTTTAAAGCAAGTTTCACAGGTATAAAGTCCCCTTATTATTTTATAAAATTACTACATAAAACCTGATCTGCTCATAATAGTATGTTTAGGATATAACATTGAAAAGTACAATTTAATCAGATAATGAAAATGTACTTTTAACTGTTTTTAATTGTTTTGTAAAAGGAAAAACAATTGTGGCATCTTTTCATTTGATCTACTTAATAGAAATAGGCAGGGAAAAAGTTAACTTTCAAAACAGAAGACCGTATCACATGGCAACACCTCCCCCAAAAAAAGGTCTGTATTTTGAGTAAGGTAAAGGTTCCCCTCACACATATGTGCTAGTCATTCCTGACTCTAGGGGGCGGTGCTCATCTCTGTTTCAAAGCTGAAGAGCCAGCCCTGTCCGAAAACGTCTCCATGATCACGAGGCCGGCATGATTAACGCCGAAGGCACACAGAACACTATTATCTTCCCACCAAAGATGGTCCCTATTTTTCTGCTTGCATTTTACATGCTTTCGAACTGCTAGGTTGCAGAAGCTGGGACAAGTAACGGGAGCTCACTCCGTTACACGGCACTAGGGATTCGAACCGCCGAACTGATCAACTGATATCTGATCGACAAGCTCAGCGTCTTAGCCACTGAGCCACTGAGTTGAATTTTCTTTCTGAGAAAAAAGAAGCAGCCAATCCTCTCAGAAAACTCTCAGTCCCATAGTTTCCTCTCTACTGTTATCATAGTCTCCACTCCCTGATGTCCCATTTCCGAAGGAAGTGGGTGGTCTAGTCAATCAGATGCTCTTCCTAGCTAAATCGCCGAAAAGAATTTTCCTTCACTGTTGCCTGCTTCCTCCCTGGCCACCATCACATCTCTAGTGAGGACCTGCTATTGTATATGACATCTGAGATCCCATTAATAAGAAAAAGGAAAGTCCGGCTCCTCCGTCAATGAAAAGGTTAGAATTGAAACCTCAACAGATGTGACCTGGAAGCATTCACTCTGAAGCCGAGGAGTTCTGACAATGAAACCTGAGAGAAAGAGGATAAGGCCACTTGGTTCATAGAGCTGCAGATGATAGTCATTCCAGAAACACTCATTCACTTCCTAAGCTACCATGTTACCACGCTGTGCAAAATAGCGAAATAAGTAAGATACCCTTTTCCATCTTCAATTATGTTTTAATGTTACCTTTTTCTTCTGCGTTTTCTACCCATGTTTTCCCCAAAATAAGACAGGGTCTTATTTTCTTTTGCCCCCCCCCCCAAATATGTTGCAAAATTTTCAGGGGAGAGCTTATTTTAGTCCATGTGCTCAAAAGCCCGATTGGGCTTATTATTCGGGGAGGTCTTGTTTTCAGGGGAAAAGGGTATATACAATTATAAATGAACATGGAAAAACTGGGATTTTGAAATTAAATCATTTGATTATTATAAACCAAAAATGGTGGCTAATCTGAAGTCAAGGTTTCTTCATTGAGTGAAGATATCTCAAACACCTATAACTCTTCTATGTGTGTATTTCAGCTACTGATGCAGAGGACATGATGGTGAGGAGAGAAAAGATATCTATTCATTGTAGGCAAGGAAAACCAAATGCACAGGTACAGTATAAGCAGTACCTTGCTCAATAGTAATAACTGTGAGAGGGATTTTTGTATTTGTATTTATTAGACATTTATAGGCCGCCCTTTTCCCTGAGGGGACTCAGGGCGGCTTACAGTCAAAAAGGAAAGGGAGTGTAGGACAATACAAAAAGAAATGTGCACAAAAGTAAATTAAATAGTAAAACTCAACATTCACTCAACATTCGGGAGGGGCAAAAGTAAACTTATCCCCAGGCCTGACGGGCTAGCCAGTTCTTGAGGGCTGTGCGGAAGGCCTGGACGGTGGTGAGGGTACGAATCTCCACGGGGAGATTGTTCCATAGTGTCGGAGCCGCAACAGAGAAGGCTCTCCTCCGAGTAGTCGCCAGTCGGCACTGACTGGCGGATGGACTACGGAGGAGGCCAACTCTATGCGATCTGATGGGACGCAGGGAGGTAATTGGCAGAAGGCGGTCTCTCAAATAGCCAGATCCACTACCATGGAGCGCTTTATAGGTGGTGAGTAGAACCTTGAAGTGCACCCGGAGATCGACAGGTAGCCAGTGCAGCTCACGGAGGATCGGTGTTATGTGGGCGAACCGTGGTGCGCCCACAATCACTCGCGCGGCCGCATTCTGGACTAGCAGAAGTCTCTGGATGCTCTTCAAGGGCAGCCCCATGTAGAGCACATTACAGTATTCCAGCCTGGAGATCACAAGGGCTCGAGTGACTGTTGTGAGGGCCTCCCGATTCAGGTAGGGCCGCAACTGGCGCACCAGGCGAACCTGGGCAAATGCCCCCCTGGTCACAGCTGAGAGATGGTGGTCAAAAGTCAGCTGTGGGTCCAGGAGGACTCCCAAGTTGCGGGCCCTTTCTGAGGGGTGTAAGTTTTGTCCCCCCAGCCTGAGTGATGGTATGTTGGTCAAATTTTTGGGAGGAAAACACAACAGCCACTCGGTCTTGTCTGGGTTGAGTATCAGCTTGTTTGCTCTCATCCAGTCTTTAACGGCTTCTAGACCCCGGTTCATCACGTCCACCGCTTCATTGGGTTGGCACGGGGCGGACAGATACAACTGTGTATCGTCCGCATATTGGTGGTATTTTATCCCATGCCTTCGGATGATCTCGCCCAGCGGTTTCATGTAAATGTTAAATAGTAGGGGGGATAGGACCGACCCCTGCGGCACCCCATAAGTTAGGGGCCTCAGGGACGATCTCTGCCCCCCCACCAACACCGACTGCGACCTGTCCGAGAGATAGGAGGAGAACCACTGCAAAACAGTGCCGCCCACCCCTATCTCCCGCAGTCGTCGCAGAAGGATACCATGGTCGATGGTATCGAAAGCCGCTGAGAGGTCCAGGAGAACTAGGATGGAAGCATAGCCTCCATCCCTAGCTCTCCAGAGATCATCGGTCAATGCGACCAAAGCGTAACCGGGTCTGAAGCCAGACTGGAAGGGGTCAAGATAGTTAGCTTCCTCCAAGGTACGCTGAAGCTGGAGAGCCACCACCTTCTCAACAACCTTCCCTACAAAGGGGAGGTTGGAGACTGGACGATAGTTATTAAGAACAGCTGGATCCAAGGACGGTTTCTTCAGGAGGGGTCTTACCACCGCTGTCTTGAGCGCGGTGGGAAAGTACCCCTCCCAAAGAGAGGCGGTAACAACCGCCTGGATCCAGCCTCGTGTCACCTCACTGCTGTTGGCAACCAGCCAGGAGGGACACGGGTCCAGTATGCAGGTGGAGGCACTCACAGCTCGCATAGCCTTGTCCACATCCCCAGAGGCAACTTCCTGAAACTCAACCCAGAGATGGTTTGCCAAGTCTTCTCCTTGTGTCTCGGCTGGATCTACTGGGGTGGAGTCCAGGTCCGCTCGAAACCGGGCAACTTTGTCCGCCAAGAACTGGACATACTCCTCAGCCTTACCCTGTAGGGAGTCCCCCGTCTCCCTCCTATTTAGGAGGGAGCGGGTTATCCTAAACAGGGTGGCTGGGCGGGACTCGGCGGACGCTACCAAGGAGGCAATATATGTTCTTTTTGCTGTTCTTAAAGTCTGAATATACTCCTTGGTGCATGCTGTTAAAAGTGCCCGTTTCGACTCGGACCTATCGGACCTCCACGAGTGTTCTAGGCGTCTCCTCCGGCGCTTTACCTCCCGGAGCTCCTCAGTAAACCAAGGAGGCCTCCGGGGGCCGCTGACCCGGAGGGGCCGTAGCGGCGCAATCCGGTCTAGAGACTCCGAAGCTGCCGAGTGCCAGGCAGCGACGAGGGTCTCCGCCGAACTGTGGGCGAGGGTATCAGGAATAACCCCAAGCTCCGTCTGGAACCTAACAGGATCCATCAGTCGCTTGGGGCGGAACCAGCTGATCGGTTCCTCCTCCCTACGGTGGGGGTTTGGCCTCCGGAAGTCTAGCCTCAGTAGGTAGTGGTCTGACCACGACAGGGGTATGATCTCATTACCCCTCAGACCAAGATCGTAACTCCACTGCTCCGAGAGGAATACGAGGTCGAGCGTGTGACCCGCTGAGTGAGTTGGGCCTCGGATTACTTGAGTCAAGCCCATGGCTGTCATGGAAGCCATGAACTCCTGCACTCCATCAGAGTGTTCACCGAGCGAAGGCAAGTTGAAGTCCCCCAGAACTATAAGTCTAGGGAACTCAACTGCTAGCTCGGCTACTGACTCGAGGAGCAAGGGGAGGGCTGCTGCAACGCAGTTGGGAGGCAGGTACGTAAGCAGCAGACCCACTTGACCCTTGAGGTCCAGCTTCACCAGCAGGGACTCACACCCGACAAGCTCCGGAGCAGGGATCCTACGAGGTACTAAAGACTCCCGGACTACAATAGCCACACCGCCACCCCTTCCCTGGGCTCTCGGCTGGTGTAGCACCTGAAATCCGGCTGGGCACATCTCAACGAGGGGGACTCCTCCCTCCGTGCCCAGCCATGTCTCAGTAATACATGCCAGGTCTGCGCCCTCATCAGTTATCAAGTCCCGGATGAGGGGGGCCTTATGAACGACAGACCTGGCATTTAGCGACAGCAGCCTGAGACCAGGGTCCTGAGTACTCGCGCCATCTGACCTTGGAGTGGGACTCCTAGGGCCGGAAGGAGGGATCTCTATAACACAGCGAGCCCTCCTTCCCCGATGATGGCCTGCCCTAAAGTCCCCGCCATATCTGCCTCTTGGATCTTGGAGTCCTAGTGGATAACCATGTAAATATGAGCCAGCAGTGTGCAGCAGTTGCCAAAAAAGCCAACACAGCTCTCGGCTGCATAAACAGAGGGATAGAATCAAGATCACATGAAGTGTTAATACCACTTTATAATGCCTTGGTAAGGCCACATTTGCAATACTGCATCCAGTTTTGGTCGCCACCATGTAAAAAAGATGTGGTGACTCTAGAAAGAATGCAGAGAAGAGCAACCAAGATGATTAGGGGACTGGAGGCTAAAACATGAAGAACGATTGCTGGAACTAGGTATGTCTAGTCTGATGAAAAGAAGGACTAGGGAAGATATGATAGCAGTCTTCCAATATCTCAGGGGTTGCCACAAAGAAGACTGAGTCAAGCTATTCTCCAAAGCACCTGAGGGCAGGACAAGAAGCAATGGGTGGAAACTAATCAAGGAGAGAAGCAACTTAGAACTGAGGAGAAATTTCCTGACAGTTAGAACAATTAATCGATGGAACAACTTGCCTCCAGAAGTTGTGAATGCTCCAACACTGGAAGTTTTAAAGAAGATGTTGGATAACCACTTTTTCTGAAGTGGTGTAGGGGTATCCTGCTTAAGCAGGGGGTTGGACTAGAAGACCTCCAAGGTACCTTCCAACTCTGTTATTCTATTCCTAAATCTGGGCGAGGAAGTCTGCCACTTCTGGTGACCTACTCAAAAATACATATGTGTATTTATTTATTTATTTATTTATTTATTTATTTGATTGTTATCCTGCCCATGTTACTTTATGAGTAACTCAAGGCAGCAAACGTACATCATGCTCCTTCCTCCTCCTATTTTCTTCACCACAACCCCACAACAAGCCAGTGAGCTAGTAGGCTGAGAAACAATGACTAGCCTAAAGTCATGCAACCAGTTTCCATACCTAAAGCGAAGGTACAACTCACAGTCTCTTGATTTATAGGTCAGAACCGTAGAAGTTTCAATTTTTTTTTTTAAAAAGAACCTATTTACTGATCAAACAAAGTATATGCCATTTGGAAATTCTACAGTACATAAGTTCTTTTTTAAATTCTTTTTCCAAAAAAAAATGGAATGGAATGGAAAAAGGAGCAGGACCTTTTTCCTTTTTTATTCTCTTGTGGAATTTGGAGTTTGAAATGAACTTACCTGTTACAGAATCTCAACTCCAAGCTGTTTAGTTTGCTATTGGGCTCGATGAGCAACAGTTCTATTATTGAAATTTTGTTTTTTTTTTAAAAAAAAAACTCCTCCCCCCCCCTCTCCTTTCTGGCTGAGTTCACACAACTTGTAGTTATTGTAGCTAAAATGAGTTTTGGTCCATCGGCTTGTGGAAATCCAGCCATTGTCTTATTATGTAACATGAGCTAGGCCATTCCACCAAACTATAATTCGATCCATTTGGTTTGGTCAGTATATTTTATGTGAACACAACGGGTTTCATTCACTGGGATTAAGGGTTTAACAATTTATTACATGCTACTCAGAAATAAAAAATGAGTGGTCCAAACAAACTATATGCTAGTTTTCTTTGTGCCATTTTAATCTTACTTTCTTTCTTTCCTTCCTTCTTCCTTCCTTCCTTTCTCTTTCTCCCTTCCTTCCTTCCTTTCCTTCCTTCCTTTTTCTTTCTTTCTCTCTTTCTTTCTCTCTCTCCCCCTTCCTTCCTTCCTTCCTTCCTCTTCCTTCCTCCCTCCCTCCCTCACTCACTCTTTGTGTGTGTGTGTGTATGTATGTACGTACGTACGTACGTACGTACGTACGTACGTATGTATGTGTGTATCGTTCTCCCTTCCCTGTTGACATTCCTGTTTTAGAGGATCCTTGAAGCACTTGGAGGTTTTTCTGTGTCCTCAGGGTTACCTGTAGTTCCTGTAGTCTGCAATTTTTTTTCTGGAAATCCATTCATACCCCCATACCATTTGAAGGGTATTCATCCCAAATTGCATAGCTAAAAGTCTGTAGACACAGGGTATGCTATTTATGTATTTAAAACATTTCTATCCTACTTCCCCTTAAAAGAAATCTCAAAACACAGAATATCCTCTGCTCTCCTAAAGGCTAAAAAAATAATTTTTCATTCAATGTTGTCGGTTCGCAAATCCATACGTTCTAAGTCCCGTACATGTCTCCCTTGCCATCCCGCAAGAAGAGAAATGTATTAATTCCCATAACTTATCTTTTTAAAAAATTTGCTCAGATTCCCAGCCCTGCCAGAAATCACTTTAGGAATTGACCTAGTTTGCTCTTTCTTATTTATTTGTTGGTCACAACAGTTCTGTGGGCGGAAATCAGAAGGAAAAACCTTTGGCTCTTAGTAAGAGCCAATGTGTGAATTTTCTTTTTTTAAAAAAAAAAATAACTCCTAGTTGCTAATCCTGCCTGTGAGCAAACAATTAGCAGGAAACAAGGGCAAGCAGGGCTGCTGATTTAATTATTTGACAATGATACAGCCGGTAGGGGAGGGAGCATATCTGTGCAGAGGAGAAATGCAGCGACTTATGGGGTCAAAACAGTTTGTAAGCGCCTGCTTCACAAAAGCTGTTGTCCCCCTTGGGGCGGAATGAGATTATTAGGGCTCAATGTCTATCAAACAAAGGAGAAACAAGCCGGTGGCAATTCTTTCTTGCAGCAGGAAGTGCCTTCTTCTTTGCCTCAGCAACCAGGAGGCTGCCAAAGAATTTTTCGGCTTGGCCTTTTGCAGGGCCGCGGGGGGGGGGGTTGTGTGGTCCGTGCTGCAGCTGGGATAAGCCAATCTTGCAAAAAAAAAAAAAATCCACTTTCTTTCTATCACCCACTTTAGGTACACAGGATTTAAAACTAGCGTTCTTAAAAATAGAGATGTAGAGATGAGAAGTCCTCACTAGACTAGACCAGAGCGGATGGGCATTATACTTGCCTTTTAAATTTCTTAGCTGGCTGAGAAATTTCATCTCGCTTGATCTTTCTTTATGCAACACCAAAGGTTGTTCATATATGTAAGTACAGGATTCTCCCCCCCCCCCGCCCACCTCCCCGGCAACCTAATTTCCTGTTCTAGCCCTTCTCCAGGCAACTGGAGGCTAAAACATGCGAACAACGATTGAAGGAACTGGGTATGTCTAGTTTAATGAAAAGAAGGACACGATAGCAGTGTTCCAATATCTCAGAGGCTGCCACAAAGAAGAGGGAGTCAAGCTATTCTCCAAAGCACTTGAGGGCAGGACAAGAAGCAATGGGTGGAAACTAATCAAGGAGAGAAGCAACTTAGAACTAAGGAGAAACTTCCTGACAGTTAGAACAATTAATCAGTGGAACGACTTGCCTCCAGATGTTGTGAATAACAGAGTTGGAAGGGACCTTGGAGGTCTTCTAGTCCAACCCCCTGCCTAGGCAGCAAACCCTACACCACTTCAGAAAAATGGCTATTCAACATCTTCTTAAAGAATTCCAGTGTTGGGGCATTCACAACTTCTGGAGGCAAGCTGTTCCACTGATTAATTGTTCTGTCAGGAAATTTCTCCTCATTTCTAAATTGCTTTTCTCCTTGATTAGTTTCCACCCATTGCTTCTTGTCCTGCCCTCAGGTGCCTTGGATAATAGTATGACTCCCTCTTCTTTGTGGCAACCCCTGAGATATTGGAACACTGCTATCATGTCTCCCCTAGTCCTTCTTTTCATTAAACTAGACATACCCAGTTCCTGCAACTGTTCTTCATATGTTTTAGTCTCCCGTGCCCTAATCATCTTTCTTGCTCTTCTCTGCACTTTTTCTAGTGTCTCCACATCTTTTCTACATTGTGGTGACCAAAACTGAATGCAGTATTCCAAGTGTGTCCTTATCAAGGCATTATAAAGTGGTATTAATTCTTCATGTGATCTTGATTCTATCCCTCTGATTATGTAGCCTAGAACCATGTTGGCTTTTTTGGCAGCTGCTGCACACTGCCTGCTCCCATTTAAATGGTTGTCCACTAGGACTCCAGGATCCCTCTCACACTACTGCAAGGTACCACCTATACTACACCTGTGCATTTGGTTTTTCTTGCCTAAAAGTAGAACCTTACTCTTTTCACCATTGAATTTCGTTTTATTAGATAGTGCCCAATGTTCACGTTTGTCAAGATCTTTCTGTATCTTAAGCCTGTCTTCTGGAGTGTTGGCTATTTCTGCCAGCTTGGTGTCATCTGCAAATTTGATGAGTTCCCCATTTATTCCCTCATCCAAATCATTGATGAAGCTGTTGAAGAGTACTGTGCCTAAAACAGAGCCTTGGGGTACTCCACTGCATACTTCTCTCCATGTAGATGCAGTTCCATTGAGGACTACATGTTGAGTGCAGTTGGTCAGCCAGTTATGAATCCATCTGGTGGTGATGCTATCTAACCCACATTCTTCTACTTTATTTAGTAGTAGATTATGGTCTACCTTATCAAATGCCTTACTGAAGTCCAAGTAAACTATATCGACAACATTCCTCTAGTCCACTAATTTTGTCACTTTGTCAAAGAATGCAATAAGATTAGTCTGGCATGATCGGTTTTGACAAACCCATGTTGGCTTTTGGCTATTACTTTGTTTACTTCTAGGTGTTCACTAATTCATTGCTTGATTATATTTTCCAGAATCTTTCCTGATATGGAGGTCAGGCTGATAGATCTGTAGTTTCCTGCATCTATTTTTTTCCTTTTTTGAAGATGGGAACCACATCAGCTCTTTTCCAGTCCTCTGGCAGTTCCCTGGTGCTCCAGGATCTCTCAAAGATATAGTTCAGTGGTTCTGAGATCTCATCTGCCAGTTCCTTCAGAACTCTGGGGTGTAATCAATCCGGTCCTGGTGATTTGAACTCGTCTAGGGTAGACAGGTGCTCACTTGCTATTTTCTACCCTATTTCAACCTGTGTTCCTAATCTGATTTTTGTGGTGCTGTTTTTGATAGTTTGGACTGTTTTATCTCTTTGTGTAAAGACAGATGCAAAAAATGAGTTAAATAGTTCTGCTTTCTCCCTGTTGCTTGTCACCTTCTTAACACTTTCTCCCAGCAATAGACCAATTGTTTCCTTAACAGTTCTTGTTTTTAACATGTTGGAAGAAGCTTTATTTGTTTTGTTATTTTTTACTTTTGTGGCAAGCCTTTCTTCATTGTGAGCCTTAGCTTTCCTCACTTCATCTTTACAGGCTCGGGCTATTTGCTGATATTCGGCCTTAGTTATGTCCCCCTCTTTCCACTTTTTATACTTATCTTTTTTGTCTTTCAATTTGTCAGAGAGTTATTTATGCAGCCATGCTGGTTTCTTCTTTTAAATAGCAGAGAATAACTATACTTCCAGAAAGCCACATCAATTTTAACAGCATCTGTACAACTATAGTCTGAAATGTAACACCACAAACAGTGTATATCGTCTGTACTGTTTGCAATTTGTTGCAAGGAGGCAAATTGTTGGGAGGCAGAGACAGATTTTTCCCCCTTGTTTTCCTCTCCAAAAGCAAGGTGCGTCTTATACTTTGGAGTATCTTATACTCTGAAAAATAGGGTATTCGCTCTGTGTGTGTGTGTGTGTGTGTGTGTGTGTGTGTGTGTGTGTGTTATATTTGTGCTGATAAATAAATAAAGGGAGACTAGTATAGATCTATTTCAAGCTATTTAGCTCTCATCAGCTAACCATACCCTTACTGGGAATCGAGCCTGTACTGTATTGCCTCTTAGGCAGATGTGTTAACCACTGAGCTACAGAGCTCAACTCCTTGTCAGCCAATCCAGGGTGAAAGGTATATATTTAAAGTCACAACCCCTGGTATGCCCAAATATGGGAGGAAGATCACTACTTCCATTCTCTGGCTCGTCACAAGAGACCATCCAGACAGAAACCCAATATTTTTTTTACTGTTGCCTTTTTGTTACATTTGATTGATTATATATATATATATATATATATATATATATATATATATATATATATGTATGTTATATTTATGCTGATATATATATAAAACGAAACATGTGCTAAATGACAAACTCAGCATCTTAGCCACTGAGCTACCAAGAATTAGGACAGTAGTATATAAACATTTGTATGAGAAGGTTAATCTGCAACCACTAAAGACCCCCAAAAATAAAAAATCAAGAGTCCAAATATATAACATATATGTTTGTGGGGGATCACTATTCCTATGTTGTATGTTTTATGGCTGCAAAGAAAAAAGTATGTCTTCTTTTGTTGCCCTGCACAGGAGAACGGAGCTGGAAAGCAGGTTAGTGGAGTGGGGAGGGAATGGGGATTTTTTAGTATCCTTCCCCTGCCACACCCACAAAGCCATGGCCACAGAACCAGTAGTAAAAAAAATGTGAATCCCATCACTGGATTAACCCATCTTCACATCCAAACAGAGATTTCCACAGGGTGGGGCTGAAAAGACAAAATGGCAGCCAGAATGCAACTGTTATGTGAATCGTGTGTGATATACATTTAAAAAAAAAAACGGTGGAGCTTCAATCACACAATGTAGTGCCTATCTTGATTTTTTTTTTTTTGCCAAATGCTGAAGGGATCCGCATCCTAATAAACCTACAAGTATCAGCAGAAATATAATAAAATTATCTATTCCAGATTCTTATCCTCTCTTTTGAAAATCGTCTCTATTTATCTCGCCCTTAAAATAGTGTACATCATTGTACTTTTGTTTCTTAAAATTAACATTTTTTTAAAAAAATAATCTTGATTTATTTCTTTTAAGGTATTATTGGCTTTATTTTATTATTTCTTTAAGATCTACTTTCTCTTACATGCTTCTTTTTGGAAGAAGGGTGCTACAGAAATAAAATTAATTAGCTAATATGTAATCAGTTCTTAGGCATTTAGGAAACATAAAAGCATTTATGTTTTTTTTAAATATAAACATAAAAACAACACAATACACATAAACATTACTAGGGAATAATAATTTCTATGTGGACCTAAACCTCCACATTTACCAGTAAGCTTCCATACATAATAATACAATGTTAAAGATGGAATTGATTTAAATTAAAATTTACATTCAAAATATCACTACGATTTCTTTGAATTTTGCAAATCCAAAATAATTTTTACAGTCTCAAATATGGAAAATCTTCAATTTAACAGAATAATTGGGTGGAAAGGATCTTGCACAACTGACATGAATATATCATTATATAAATTTTAGAGAGTTGTCTAAATAACTTCAGGCATCATAAACTTGCCTATAATTTTGGAGAAATGACCAAATGGACATCTTGCCTGTTGCATTCAAATATTTTTTGTGGTTTTACTGTATAACCAGGCCGAAGTTGCTGTGCACACTCAAACTTTGGATAAGACAGGGAATAAGAAATGATATTAAATTATATTTGGGTTGGCGGAAATACCATCCCAAAGTAACATAATCTGAGGTTTGAAATTCACACCAACAATAATAGAAAAAGAAAGGGAGAGAGGAGGAGAGAAAAAAAGGAAGACGGGAGAAAGAAGAAAGAGCTAAGGAGAGGAGGAAGGAAGGAAGTAGAAAAGGGAGGGAGCGAGAAAAGAAAGGGAAAACAAGGAGGTGTTGCAAAAGAAGGAAGGGATGGCAAATAAAGCAACCTGAACTGTACATTGTAACTTATTAAATGGAATAATAAATGTACAAGAATGATAAATGTAAAGAAGAAGAACAATTATGTGAATGTACACTTAAAATGGTATGAGAGACAATAAAAAATAAAATAAAAATATTTAAAAAAAAAAACTTTGGATAAGGCTTCAGATTTCTTTAAATAACAAAAATGACAAGAAAATTTTATAATACCACTATTTTAAACACAGGTTACAGAATAACAGAGTTGGAAGGGACCTTGGAGGTTTTCAAATCCAACCCCCTGCTCAACCCCCTATGCCAGGAGTGTCATCCTCATGTTGTCACATCGTCATCATGTGACATATCAGGATTTTCCCCCTTCACTAAACCAGGTGTGGCCGTGGCCAGAGCATGATGCATGTGGCCCATGAGTTGCAAGTTTGACAGCTCTGCCCTATGCCATCCTGGACAAATGGCTATCCAATCTCTTTTTAAAAACTTCCAGTGATGGAACACTCACAACATCTGAAGGCAAGCCATTCCACTGATTAATTGTTCTCACTGTTAGAAAATATGGGAAGGATTTTTCCCCCTAGAGAGTATTGGTTAAAATAGGGGTTTGTAACCTTAAACACTCAAAGAGCTATAAAGATCCTAACTGGAAGCCCTTCATTCAATTCTGGAGCCAACCAGATGTCCAGTTCTCCCACCATAGAGTCTCCTCCGAGCGCGGCACTTGTTCTCCTCTACCTGTCCTAACCGAAAGCCCTATCAATTGTGGAGCTGACTGGAAAACCCATCCCATGCCACAGAGTCTCCTCCTGGCGCAGTGTGCTTTCCCTCCCCCTAACCAGAAGCTCCTCTTAAAATCGTGGCACCAACTGGCAACAGGGAGCCACAGCAGAGGGATGAAAGAGCCACATGCGGCTCCAGAGCCGCAGGTTGCTGACCCCTGCATTAAGAGATTATCTGCTAAAAAAATGGTAATTACACTTTTCCTTTCTTCGGAATTAGTGTCATTATATACAGACACTATATCAGTGTTTTAAATTATCAGTAACATTCATTTGCAGATAACTAATACAAAAGTTGTTTTTTTGAGCCCTGATTACGAATGGTGAAAACTGATTACAGCTCTGGTAACATTGAAAAGAATGGGCATGGATGAGCAGTGTTACTGTTAAAAGAAATCCCTTCCTTTTCTCTGCTTTTTTGCATATAGTACATAAATTCTGCTATTTGAAAAAAAGAGGAAATCAAGCAGGATCTTATAAAGACACCAGTTCCCAGTGAATTACCCTAAATTTGCACTTTCTTGGGCAAAAAAAGCCACCATAATTTGTCAATACCTATTGCTTTTTTTAATAGTCCTGAACCAGTGGTGAAATTCACATTATTTTACTACCGGTTCTGTGGGTGTGGCTTGGTGGGTGTGGCAGGGGAAGATTTCCAGTCCACTCTTGGGGGAAGGATATTGCAAAATCTCCATTTCCACCCCACTCTGGGGCCAGCCAGAGGTAGTATTTGCCGGTTCTCCAAACTACTCAAAATTTCCACTACTGGTTCTTCAGAACCTGTCAGAACCCTCTGAATTTCACCGCTGTCACCAAAGACTATATTTCCCTAAAGGAAATGATCAGAATTTAAGACAATTCTTCCCCACTTATTTAAAGATTAAATACAAACACATTATTTATTAGTCTCAGCAAATCTAAAGTAATTCTTCAGTTTTAGAGGTAAATTATTTGAGGAAAAGCTTCTCTTCTGTTCCATGTTTATCTATTTAAATCAAAATCACAAAAATTAAAATTTTCCATCAAAACCATCAAATTTAAAAATTCATTGAGCCACTGAGCATCTCTGAGCCATACGAGGTAATCATAGGGCCTCCAGAACCTGGGGGAGGCAGTTTTTGCTCTCCCAGAGAGTCTCCAGAGCCTGGGGAAGGCAAAAATCTGGCCTGCAAGGCCATCCTGGAAACAGTAAAGGACTGGCCCGTGATGCCTCTGCTAGTGAAAACAGAGCTCGTCAAGGCCACATGTGGCCCTCCCAAGCTTCCTTTTCCCTGGCAGAGGGTTGTAGGAGACTATCATAGCTGAAAATGGAACTCATGAGGGCCACACGTGGCTCTCCCGAGCTTCGATGTTGCTGGCAGAGGGTTGCAGGAGGCCGTCCTAGTCAAAAATGGGGTTTGGGAGCCTGTTTTCGCTGGCAGAGCGCTAGGTCACCACAAGTGTCCCCAACATGAGTGATGTCAAGCTGTCCATAATCACCTTGGCCATGACCCCCCCGACCCCCCCAAGGTCAAACACAACCTTCGATGAAATCGCATTTGACACTCCTGTTCTATTGAGTCCTTTCCAAGAACGTGGAATCCGGAGATACTGTTGTTTGATTGTGTTATCTATTTGTCTATCTATTTATTTGATTTTTATCCCACCTTTATTACTTTATAAGCAACTCAAGGTGGCAAACATGCATAATACTTCTTCCTCCTATTCCCTCTCCCCACCCCCCACCCCCAATGATAATCCTGTAAATTGGGCTGAAGTGAGAGAGAATTACAAAGTCTCCCAAATGAATTTTTCTATGCTTAAGGAAATGCTAGAATTCACATCTCCTCCTTTTTAGGCCCACACTTGAACAACCACACTATACCTGAACCCACACACCTGAATCACTACGCCCACACTGGTCTCCATCATATGTCATGGTCAGAGGTGGGTTTCACATACTGTTACCACCGGTTCGCCCACCACCGAAAATGTGAGGGCGCACGCGCCATCCACGCCTGCGTGTAGCATCACAAAACACAGCAATTCAGTTGTGCGTGCCATCCATGCATGCGTGCGACAATAAACAACACAGCAGTTCTCTCGCACACACCATCCACGCATGTGTACAGCATAAAGACCACAGTGATATAGGAAGGGATTGCGCCTGGGCGGGGGGAGGTGCGCTTGGGGGGGGGAGGTGTTCACCCACAGGTCTCCACTACAGGTTCACCTGAACCAGTCTGAACTGGCTTAATACCACCTCTGGTCATGGTACAAGGCTCTTAAGGGTACCAGTTTGATTTGAAACCAGTGGTAACTCTTATAATTGGCATGACCAGTTCATTGTAGTAAATATTAGAGTGCAAATGTGGAGTCCACTACCACTTGCATATACTATGTGTTTCTGTTCTCCTCCCTATCACTACTCTCTGAAAAATATATGATATATACTCATAAATATACTCCTGGTTTTTCCCCTCTTTTTTTTTAAATGTACCTTGGAGTCAGTGTTGGTAACAGCCTGGTCAAAGTCCTCTGGTGGTTTGTGATATGCCTTGTTCCTAGGGCTGAGAGTGTGTGACTGGCCCAAGATCACCTAGCTGGCTTTCTGCTAAGATGGGACTGGAACTCCCTGTCTCCTGGTTGCCTTCACCAAAATACCACACTGGCTCTTGAAACATTTATTGGTGAGAAAAGAAATATACTGGTGCCCAACATAGAATTTTGCAGAACAAAATTTCACATTATTGTTGCTGGTGAAATTTTCATTTCATTATCCTGTGGTCTCAGGACACTGACCTGGCTAGAAAGGTTGTGCGAATGTCCCTTTGGCCTTTGGTTCAAATTCCTTACCTACAAAAAAACATTTGCCATTCTTTTTTGGATTCCTTCTTCTGATCTTTTCCAATTTCCTGTGTTCTTTCATTTATTCATTTTTTGTAGGCTGAATCCATTCATGGATGGGCTAAGTAGAAATGTGGGAATACAGTTCTAATCACATTTCTCTAGCTATTCCACATGGTTTCTCAGCTTCTTAACTGAAGAATTCTAGAAACAACAAACACTGTTTGGGAGAAAGTGGAGCCAGAGAACTAAAATTAGCCCACGAGGGAAAGAGATTTGAAAACAGCACTAAGAAATACTGGGAACTAGGAAGCAAGGCGGCGAAAGCTTCTCATTGTAAGAGAAATTTTTATTTTTTAACAGATGCTAAGGCAGATGGCACAGAATTAACAAAAATGGGAGAGGAAAAAAGTAGAGGAACATTACTGGCTCCAGAGAGAGTGGACATTAAAAAAATAAAGAATAAGGGAACGAAAACAAGTTTAAGTACCCTCTCCAGAGAAGTGGGGGGAGCACCGAGAGGCCAAGCAGGGACAAAGCAGTGAGATAATAATAAGCAAAGGCGTGAAATTGCTAAAGCAAAATTTGTGGGACTCGGGAGGGGGCATAAAGGCCTCACTCAGAAATTACGGATATGACTTTTTTTGTTTTTTATCATTAATAATCATCAAGATGAGAAAAAGGAGACAGAGGAGGAAGCCGAATGCACTGAGGGTCTAGACCGACATTAAAATGAGGAGAAAGGTATCACCCGACAGAAAAGTGGGGGGGGGGAGAATAAATGCATGCAAAGGGGGAGGGATGTAAAGGAAGAAGTGGGGGGGGGGAATGAGCAAGAATGAAAGGAAATGCCATAAAAAATAAAGAAAATAGTTCTACTAAGGACCCAACAAGCATTTAAAAAACACAATGGGACCACCTAGCACATATGCATCAAACCGATGCAGGAAAGGAAAGCGTGAAGAGATGGGGAAATGAATCAGGTTGCGATCAAGTGACAGAGATGTTGGAGAGGCGGGCAGACAAAGGAGGATGGCTATCATCTCTGAAATTGATGGAGGATACATCAGCTCAAGCTCTTTAAACAGAAGTATTATAGATGGGTTGGTCACAGGTGGAGTTAAGGCCTGCAGAGGGAGATTAGCCCAAATTGAGTGGGTTTTAATTTCTTTCTAACGAGAGGCTGTGGCTGGGGACTCAAACAAATGTCCAATTCAGCTAGTCCTGCAGGCAGCTTGAATGCAAAAACTAGTGACTTTCCACAGGTACAACACCAAATAATATACAAGCTGGCCCCAATAAGCAGCAGTACTGGGGAGAGTCATGTGCTGGGAGATCTCTTCAGGCCCAGTGGGGTGCACTTAAAACAAATATCAGTTCAGCCATGGATGTTGTCAAGGAAGGATGGATGGATGGGTGGATGGATGGGCAGGTACACACATGGTCTATTTAGCAATTAGCCTGAATTGGAATGATTTCTCTTTCAACTTTGGTCACTGCTCTTCTCAATTGCTTTGGTCACTGCTCTTCCCAAATGCAAAAGTGTTTAAAGTAGCCAACAAAAGCTTAACTAGAAGTAAAAAAAAAAAATCTAGATCTAAGCACCAGATTATATCTATGTGGATTTGAGTTGTCAAGACTATTCACAATGTGAATGCAGATTAACTATATTTTCTAATCTGTTCCTGAATTCTTCGGAGTCCAGAGGTTGCGCCGTCAGGCAGAGAGTACGAAAAATGTAGTTTTCTCAAAAAAAAAAAAAAAAGTTTCTGCACTTTCAGTATATTTGAAATGAACGAAATCACAGCCATTCAGGTTCTTCTTGGACTTATGTTAATTTTTTTTAGGATGATTTCATTTTCTTGGGTTTCTGCATTCTATAAACTTCTCTGCAAAAAGCTAATCTACACCTTCAGCTCTAAGATAAACTTTTACACAGAGGTTAAGACAAGGCACTGCTTCCAGCTTGCTGCTCAAGCAAGGGGGGAGGGTTGGGTGGGTGTGGGAAGGGGCCCTTCATTTCCTTTTAATACTTCATCTTCACTTGCCTCTCCCAAGCAAAGCACTGTTATAATTCTTCATGGTAATGATTTCAATCGGGCCAGATTCCCATGGGTTGCCAGCTGAGACTGTTCCCTTAAGAGTGACGCCTCTTTCAGAGCCCATTCATGTTCATTTATAAAGGTTTGATTGGGCTTGTTGTCTGGTGAGGAAACTCATCCCCCTACTCCTCCCATTTGCCTGCCCCTCCTCACCAACTCAAGGCTGATTTATAAGGGCACAAGCTGCTCGCAAGAATTAAAATCAAATGAAGTATGGCAGAGAAAAACAGGGGCACCAAAGGAGGCTTGTAGAGTTCAGACTATTGATGATTGAGGATCTCTTAGGCCTCATCTCTGGGAGAGAATCTCCTCCCCAGCTTTTCTCCTCCAAATTATTTATCTCCACTTCGTTGGAATCATTGATGAACGCATTGCCTTCTCGTGTCCCAGTCCAGGAAAACTACAAAGTCATGGAGATGGAAAACAACAAAAACTATCACATGCACAAACTTACTGGTAAATATCCTGACTAGTCCTGAGTTGCATTATAATAACAGAGTAACAGAGTTGAAAGGGACCTTGCAGGCCATCTAGTCCAACCCCCTGCCCAAGCAGGAGACCCTACGGAACTTTGTGGTACCCCACTGTTTACTTTTCTCCATATAGGTGTAGTATCGTTAAGGACTAATCATTGAGTATGGTTTGTCAGCCAGTTACAAATCCTTCTGATGGTAATACTATCTATCCCACTTTTTTCTAACTTACCAAGACTTACCAAATTGTGGTCTACTTTGTTGAATACCTTGTCAAAGTCTAAGTATATTATGTCCACAACATTTCACTGGTCTACTAATTTAGTCACTATGTCAAAAAATGAAATAAGATTGGTTTGGTATGATCTGTTTTTAACAAACCCATGCTGACTGCTAGTTCTTACTTTACTCATTTCTAGATATTCAAAGTTCTATTTTTTAAATTATCTTTTCCAGTATCTTCCCGTGTATTAATATTAGGCTGATTGGTCTGTAGTTTCCTGAGTCTGTTTTTTTTTTTCCTTTTTCCAGTCCTTTGAT
The DNA here is from genome assembly GCF_009769535.1 of Thamnophis elegans. NCBI lineage: Eukaryota > Metazoa > Chordata > Lepidosauria > Squamata > Natricidae > Thamnophis > Thamnophis elegans. The sequence continues at coordinate 18,374,352 of NC_045555.1, read as the reverse complement.
AGTTCCCTGGTGCTCCAGGATTTTTGAAAGTGGTTCTGAGATAACATCTGCCAACTCCTTTAGAACTCTGGGATGTAATCTGTCAGATCCTGGTGATTTATACTGATCAAGTTCAGACAGGTGTTCATCTTACCATTTACATATAGTGCAACTCCACTTCCTTTTTTACAGGGTCTGTTTTTTTAACAATTTGTATCCTTCTATCAGTATATTCCAGTAACGGGTTTAATCCCACCAAGTTTCAGTGATTCCAACTATATCATATCTATGTCATGTATTAATAATTCAAGTTCACCCTGTTTTTTCCCCAGATTTTGTGCATTTGTATATAGGCACTTGAGATTTTTATGATTGACTCTGGGCATGCTTCCTATGTCTCCTATTTGGTTTTTGGGTTTATCTTCCTTCCCATCCCTCCTTACCTCATTATTTGATTTGTTTTCTAGTGGGTTTTGCTTGGAATTAAAACCTGGAAATACTAACAATTGGTCACACACACACACACCTCAATTTTAGTTTAAAGCCCTCCTGATAAGTGGAACCAGTCATTTTCCAAAAACATACTTCCTAGTGGGATGCTACCCATCCTTTGCCAAAAGTCCATCGTGAAGGTAGTGCAGACCATGGTCCAGGAAACCAACCTAATTATCTTTGTTATTCTTCTCTGTACTCTTTCTAGATTCTCAATAACTTTTTTAATATTATGGTGACTAAAACTGGATGCAAAGGAGTCATACTTCCAGTCTTTGTCAGCCTGCAGCGATCTTTTTTTTAATCTTTGGCCTGCCACACTTTCTATTATTCTACTATGCATTTTCTATTGTGGGGAAATGGGAGGGGGGATTGTACGGAGTTAGATGCTATGTAGCCATAACAAAATTCTTTCTAGAAAGCCAAGTTCATCCTTTGTCTTTGAACCTGTCTGAACCTCAGATTTTCCCAAATGTGCCAACATGGCTCTCTTAATAAATTAAAACTTTGAGCAAAATTTTGCCTTGGACTCTGATTTAATTTTGGATGTTATTTGGAACTGTGACTGTCTTACTATTCCGATGGTTTAAAAATGTTCTGATGAGTTTAAAGTGCACAGAAGTTAAGGAATGCCACACTGTACTATTTTCCCACCCATTCAAAAATGCAAGAGTCACAAAATAAGACATTTTTATTCCAAGACCTGGGATAACTACCCTATGAAATCCCAAGCAACAATTGAGAAATTTAGGTTCCTTAACCAAGTGTTCAGTCCTGCCGAACAATAGTTGAAGGAGTTTTAATATAGCTCAGGGAATATAGCAATATATTTAATTCCTCATTGCACCTGAAGATCTATACCAAGGACAAGGACAACACTGCTGGAGGCTATGAACCAGGAGTGGGATTCAGCCAGTTCGGACCAGTTCAGGTGAACCGGATGCCAATTTTACATCTGGTTCACCGAATCAGTAGTTGAAAGGACTGGCTGGCCCCATCCACACTGTTCTGCCCTTCCCAGGAGTCTCCATGCAGCCCATTTTGGATGCCAGGTAAGTGCAGGGCCTGCACAGAGGCTCTGGGAGGGCAAAAAATGGGCCTCCAGGAAGTTCTGGAAGTCCAGAAATGTGCCCATTTCCGGTCTCCGAAGGGGCTCTGGAGACCTGGGCGAGGCCGTTTTCGCCCTCCCAGATTCTCAAAGAAAGTCTCTGGAGCCTGGTGAGGGTAAAAATGCCCCCCACTATGGTGCAGGAGGCCAAGTAGGCCACACCCACCATGGCCATGGCCATGCCCACCCAGCAACCGGGCAAGGAACTGGTTGCTAACATTATTCAATCCCACCCCTATTATGAACTAAAACCTTTTTCAGCAGGATGAACTCAGAAGGCGGCTCTAGCAAAAGACGTCCACTCTGTCTCTCCAAATGCTTTTGCTGCAGAGAGCTTCATTCCAAAACTTCCTGAAACAGCCACCAGCTGAAGCTAATAAAATACTATCTCTAATCTGCAAAGGCATCGGAGAAACTTCTCAGTCTTGCAAGGCTCTCATTGAAGGGAGTCTACTGTCTCTTGAAAAACAATTAATGCAGGTAATGATTAAGAGTAATAAAGCACAACTGAGACATGATAAATGTAAAGAAATTATATTATTTAAAAAAACACCAGTGAAAGGAGAATGTGCCACGTGAAGACATTTGTTTCCTTGTACTTGCTTATGATATTTTGCTTCAGTTTTGGGGGAAACTATCATCTTGAGTGGGAGAAGTGGCTGATTAGTAGTGGCAGTTGCTGTGTGGATTATGGCAAATTACAGCAACAGTTATAGCAATAGCACTTAAGACTTATATACCACTTTACAGTGCTTTACAGCCCTCTCTAAGCGGTTTACAGTGTCAGCCTCTTGCCCCAAACAATCTTGCTCCCCATTTTACCCACCTCGGAAGGATGGAAAGCTGAGTCCACCTTGAGCCTGGTGAGATTTGAACTGCCAAATTGCAGGGAGCCAGCAGAAGTAGCCTGCAGTATCGCACTCTAACTACTGCGCCACCAAGTCTCAGTTATGCTTTGTATCTGAACAGTATGATATTCTGGGTTAATAATTTCTTTCTTCATAAGGTAGCATGACAATCCTTCAGAGATCATTTCATTCCGAAACCAACCATGTGGCAGCTTAAGTTGCTTATGACCATGTTGCCTGCTACTGACCAGGCTCTTCTGAAGCGGAGGCCCAAACTTCAGCTGGGTAGGACTAGGTCACAGATTGCTATCCAGGTCTGCTGTTGGGGTGGTTTATAATCCTTTCAGTAGAGTAGAGGGTGAGCCAGGATAGTTCAAGGGCTTTTGCCATAGTGAAAATTCTCTTCTGTGGTAGACCACGTGATGTTATCATCTCAGTAGCTGATGGTCTCCATTTCTTTCCTTCTTCGTGTATTTTTTCTGATGCCTATCTCCGCAGGCAGAATTATATAAATTGTTTCATCAAAAGACCATTCATGCTGCATTTATTCTTCTCCTTATGGGCACAAGATAAAAAGAAAAGTTGATTTCATTCTCAACCCTTTAGAACTTCATCCCTCAGAATTTCCATCTCTCTCTCTTTCTCTCTCTCCCTCCTTCCCTCTCTCCCTCCCTCCCTCTCTCCCTCTCTCTCTCCCTCCCTCTCTCTCTCTCTCACACACACACCAGACTATGACAAAGGTTTGAAGCTAGTTTTGCATAACTAAATTAATACTACTATAAATCATAGTTGATAACTGCTGGAATATTATGCATTCCTGAAGGCATTGTTATTATGGCAGGGAAAGTAAAGGAAAATGGCATTTACACTGTAATATAAAGGATTGCCTACATTAAATAAATAATTTACATAATTATATGCATGCCGGTTGATTCCCTAGACATTTCTTATATACTTACCCATGGTTAACTAAACTATGGTTTACTGAAATTTACTGAAATTTTTTGAGATTGCGTGATACACTGAACCACAAATTAATAATACCCTGTTTCCCTGAAAATAAGACCTCCCTGGATAATAAGCCCAATCAGCTTTTGAGCATATGTGCTAAAATAAGCCCTCTCCCAAAAATAAGCCCTCCACAAAAATATTGCAACACAGCAGCAGCCATGAGGTGACCATGCTTGCTGCCTCCTGCACCTCGAAAATAATAAGACCTCCCTGAAAATAAGTTAAGTGCTTATTTTGGGGGTCAAAAGAAAATAAGACCCTGTCTTATTTTCCGGGAAACACGATATAAACTAGCTTAAAGTATGACTGTGGCTCAACATGTTGGTATGTGGTATACAAATTCCTTCAGTTGTTTTAAGGAATGACCTACATGCTGAAAATATAGCAAGATTCCGTGATCTTATTAATTTCCCTATTTATTTATTTATTATAAGTGGGAGGAGATGGGTGATAGGAACGATGAGAAGATGATGATGAGAATAATGAGAACAATGAGAAAATGATATCTACTATGTATCTGAATGGTGATCAATTTGGCAACTTCAAATTTCGATCAATAAATGCTCTGTCTTACATATTGGTAAACATAATCAGAATGTCAAGTATAAGCTAGGTGGTATTGATCTAGAAGATGACCCTCACTTTGTTAAGGACCTAGGTGTACTTATCTCTGATGCTCTATGTTCCAAAGCTCACTGTAACAGCATTGCTTAAAAAAACCCTTAAGAGTTGTAAACTTAATTCTGAGAAGTTTCCTTTCTGGAAACATTGTGTTGTTAACTAGAACTTATAAAACTTATGCTAGACTAATCTTAGAGTATTGTTCAACTGTTTGGAATCCCCACCATATATCTGACATCAGTACAATCGAGCGGGTTCAGAGGTACTTTACGAGAAAAGTTTTGCATAAACTCTTCTGTACATAATAGATTTCCCTATGCTACTAGGCTTGAAATTCTTGGTTTGGATGACTTGGAGCTGGGTCGCTTTCGGTCAGACTTAGGTATTGCATACAAAATTGTACATAGTAATGTTTTACCTGTAAATGCCTTTTTTTGTTTTAATCGCAATAATACGCAAGCTAACAGCGCTTTAAACTCAATGTAAATCGTTCTAAACTTGACTGGGAAAAAAAATAAGATTTCTGTAATAGAGTTGTCACAGTCTGGAATGTTCTACCTGATTCGGTTTTCTCTGCTACAAATTTTCACAGTTTTAGTTGCCAATTGACTTCTGTGGACCTCATTTCATACTTAAGAGGTCCGTAAAGGGGGCATGCATAAGTCTGTTAAACATGCCTATTGTCCCTGTCATTGTATTTTTATATTATTCCTGTTTTAGTTTCTGTTTGACAAATTATAATAAATAAATAAGAGAAGCCCGTGCAGGAAGAGTTGGTAGAATCTGAAGACTGATTTCACTATAAGTAGGATTCACACTTGATAGACAGCAACCGCTGTTTTTTTATTATTATAGCTTGTTAATTTGGTTTATAAAAAGTCTGACTCCAAAGATTCTGGGAAGTGGTAATCAAATATCTTGCCCTTAAAGTATGCTCTTAGGATGAGGGCAGCATGGAAAAAGACTGCAAATGGCTTACCAGTTTGACTAGGATGTAGTATTTTAAAGTCCTTTAATTTATATTTCTGCCACTGATCGTCTTTGATTTTTATCAGTGTATAAATTTTGTTCCATCTACTCCAGATTTTTTACTACTATCCATTCAAATGGATAATGAAATACAACCATGAAGACCCTGTAGAAGGCAAAGACAATCTGACCCTATCTGTTCAAAACTAACAATTGGTTTTGTACTACTCTTCAGCTTTATTTCCAAACTCATGCTTTATTACTTTACTTTATTGATTCGTCAATTGGCCATATCAAAGGATGAGAATCAGCCTCTGTAAGGTACAAATAAAATAACATAAAGCAAGATCCAGTGAGATGTGATAGAATGGACTACAGTGAAATTAAATAGACTAAATTATAAATAATAAAATAAAGATAAAAAGTAAGATAAAAATATGTGAAATATGATGCAAAGATATATAATGAATCTTAACATTGTTTTTTTTTAAAAAACCTATATTTTTAACTGAGTTCATCACCACTGCATACAAGCCCAATGTTTTTATAAAGTCTGTTCTATTGGACAGCTTGGCCTATAAACTTAACAATTCTAGTGACTACCTGTATTTTGTGCCCTGAAGGACATAAGATCATCTTTTGTTAGAGTCTCAGCATACGGTTCTGTCAAGTACTGAATCTTTGCTGAGACATATCATCAACAAAAGGGGACGCAGTGTCTCAGTGGCTAAGACGCTGAGCTTGTCGATCAGAAAGATTGGCAGTTCGGTGGTTCGAATCCCTAGCGCCGCATAACTCAGTGAGCTCCCGTTACTTGTCCCAGCTTCTGCCAACCTAGCAGTTCAAAAGCATGTAAAAATGCAAGTAGGAAAAATAAGAACCACCTTTGGGGTGGGAAGGTAACAGCGTTCCATGCACTTTCAGCATTTAGTTATGCAAGCCACATGACCACGGAGATGTCTTCCGACAGTGCTAGCTCTTCGACTTTGAAACAGAGATGAGCACTGCCCCCTAGATTTGGAAATTACTAGCACATATGTTGAGGGGAACCTTTACCTTTATTGATTAGTCAGTTGGCCATCTCAAAGGATGAGAATCAGCCTCTGTAAGGTACAAATAAAATGGCATTAAGCAAGAGCCAGTGAGATGTTATAGAATGGACTACAGTGAAATTAAATAGACTAAATTATAATGAATAAAATAAAGATAAAAACTAAGATTAAAGTATGTGAAATATGATGCAAAGATATATAATGAATCTTAAAATTAAGAACTCTTATGTTTAACTGAATTCATCATCACTGCATGCAAGCCCAATGTTTTCTATAAACCTGTTCTATCGGACTGCCCTGACTATAAACTTAACAGTTCTAGTCACTACATGTATTTTGTGCCCCGAAGGACATAAGATAACCTTTTGTTAGAGTCTCAACATACAGTTCTGTCAAAGTACTGAACGTTAGCTGAGACATATCATTGACAATTGAATAGGGAATGTACAGCGTCTTCTTCTTGTGATGCTCCACAAATGCTTGTTCTCTTAAGATGTAGGACTTGATGGAATTGTCCATATTTGACCATTGAATCCAGCTGCTCCAATCTTGCTCTGGAAAAGCTTGGCGATAGTCATGAGGCAGTGGTGGGATTCAAATTTTTTTACTACCGCTTCTGTAGGTGTGGCTCGGTGGGCATGGCTTGGTGGGTGTGGCAAGGGAAGGATACTGTAAAATCTCCATTTCCTCCCCACTCCAGGGGAAGGATACTGCAAAATCCCCATTTCCTCCCAATCATCTGGGACTCAGGAGGCAGAGAATAGATGGGGGCAGGGCCAGTCAGAGGCAGTATTTACTGTCTCTGGACTACTAAAAATTTCTGCTACTGGTTCTGCAGAACTGGTCAGAACCTGCTGAATACCATCAATGTTGTCAGGTAAACCCATTGTCAATTTTTTTTCTGTTTTGAAGGATATTTTATTTTTGGCCAGCTAGGTCAATGATCTGATGTTTGCTAGTGACTCAATACCAGTTTGGATGTGAATATCTAAAACTCTTTGTTTAAATATTGCCTTGGCCTGATGAACAGCTGAGGATAGACATTGTATTGAGAGACCATGATGTGGAGAAGTTGATTAATATATGTGGTAGGTTGAAGTGTGCCCATCTGTTCTTCAATACACATTTTTGGTACTCTGTCAGATTCCATTGAGAGGATCCTCCACCAGCAATTAAAGACCTTGATTACTATTGGACTATAGATGGAGTTGGGTGCCTGTTTCAGTTCATACGGCTGCTGCAGATGTACTATCAGTCCCTAGAATAGTTTTTTAAAAGCATATTTAATTTTGTTCAAGTAAGAGATCTGCTCCATATCTAAAAATTTGCTACAGTTTTTATCTTATGAACCTTTAAGATGGGTAGCAGTGGTGGGATTCAATTTTTTTTATTACTGGCTCTGTGGGCGTGGCTTGGTGGGCATGGCATAGCTTGGTGGGTGTGGCAGGGAAAGGATACTGTAAAATCTCCATTCCCTCCCCATTCCAGGGGAAGGATGCTGCAAAATCTCCATTCCCTCCCCACTCCAGGGGAAGGATGCTGTAAAATATCCATTCCCTCAACACTCCAGGGGAAGGATATTGTAAAATCTCCATTCCATCCCCATTCCAGGGAAAGGTTACTGCAAAATCCCCATTTCCTCCTGATCAGCTGGGACTCGGGAGGCAGAGAATAGATGGGGGCAGGGCCAGTCAGAGGTGGTATTTGCTGGTTCTCCGAACTACTCAAAATTTCCACTACTGGTTCTCCAGAACTGGTCAGAACCTGTTGAATACCACTTCTGATGGGTAGCTTTTTAACTCCCATTATCACTGAGCAATTTAATTAACATTTTAGAGCTTGGTATCTTGTAATAAGAAAGGCTGAGCATCAAAGAATTGAGGCCTTTGAACAGTGGTGCTGGAGAAGACCCCTGCAAGTCCCTTGGACTGCAAGGCGATCAAACTGGTCAGTCCTAGAGGAGATCAACGCTGACTGCTCTTTAGAAGGCCAGATCCTGAAGATGAAACTCAAATACTTTGACCACCTAATGAGAAGGAAGGACTCATTGGAGAAGAGCCTAATGCTGGGAATGATTGAGGGCAAGAGAAGAAGGGGACGACAGAGAATGAGATGGCTGGATGGAGTCACTGAAACAATAGGCGTGAGCTTAAATGGACTCCAGAGGATGATAGAGGACAGGAAGGCCTGGAAGAATGTTGTCCATGGGGTTGGAATGGGTTGGACATGACTTTGCAACTAACAACAACAACAACAACATTGTCTTGTAAAACTTTGTGTGAAGTAATTGGCCCAAGACCCTGTATTCATGAAAATCCCATTAAATACAAGAAGGAATATATTTGTTTTATAGGCTCTTCATCCAAGTGCCAAATGTACTTTCCCAACTTTGGGTTTAATTTTATTATTATTTGAAAACCTAGAAGCACAATAGGCACCAAATTTCCTCATCAATCTTCTCAGGCCTACCTAGGAGTATGTCACAAGAACTATGTCATCTGCACACAAAAGGGAATTTATTTATTTATTTATTTAGAAAATTAATATTGCTGCCCCACTCACTCATGCTGATTCCAAACAGCTTACAAAGATAAAACCCTAGTAGAAAAACAAGTAAATTTCCCACCCCTCCTAGTGACAATAATTAGATCAACCACTTGATGGGCTCCTTATCACTCTGGGTTCTCCAGGCCCATTGGTAGAACCATGTCTTCAGGTGTCAAAGTGGTAGACAGTTTTATTTATTTTATATTATAAAGAGTGTCAATGTGGGGGACAGATTTATTTCTGTACTAGCTGATAACCCGGCATCACCCAGATATTTATTTTATAAGGGAAAATGTCCCGGCCAAATGTAATTTCTAATGTTGGATTTTCCCCCTTAGCAGAGGGAGCCCCCTTGTAGAGTACTGTGAAGCTGTTACCATGGTAACTTCTCTGCACTGTACAGTAGAAGCCAGAATGGCAGTATGGCATAAGAGGCTATATCTTGACAGAACACACACACCAAATGGTGTTAGGGTTGTCTTAACCCCGCCCCCTAGTATTTTTCTCGAGAGTGAGTCATCTGTGTACCAAGTTTGGTTGAAATTGTTTGAGGCATTCCAGAGTTACGGCAGTACAGTAGAAGCCATTGAAAGGCACAACAGGCTGCATCTTAATAGAACACATACCCAGAAGGGTGTTAGGGATGTCTTACCCCACAGTATTTTTCTCCAGAGAGTAAGTTATTTGTGTACCAAGTTTGGTTGAAATTGAGGCATTCCATAGTTATGCTGGAACACACATACATGCATACATATAGCCTTTTATATAGTATACAGATTGATGATGATATATGATATGTCTATTAAGAAACTTTGATATGTGAGAATGGAGAAAAGCCAAGATGCCAATGACATAAAGATTAAACAGCTTCAGTAGAAAGGGGAATCCTTCTCTAACACCTTAATAAGTAGATATGCTCTGTGTAAGACAGCCACTGATTCCCATACAGACCTTTAAGCATTTATTTGTGTAGAGGGCATTTACTAGGTTTAGAAGTCTAGTTTCCATCTTTAGCCTGGCAAAGTCTTCTATCTACTCCAGATGTTGCACTTTTTGCTGAAATGGATAATGAAACCAAGGGGCCCTAAAAAATTCAGTGACAATCTGGTTCTGTCTGTTTAAAACATTAAATTTGTTCTCTTTAACTTTGTTCCCAAAAATTCATGCATTTTGTGCTGTTTTCATGAAATAACTCTGCAGAACTACAAAATACTCCCCAAAACAACATGTCCCTAATCTCAACAAAACCTCGTCACATGTATATCCTTTTTAAAAAAATATTTTTTTTAATTTTCAAACAAACCCAAACACACAAAACATAAAAACCTCTTCAACTCCATACAGTGTGTCGATTGGTTACAAGGTCTTTCTGCATCCTTTCCATATTCATCACTTGAGCTTTATCAAAAATCACATGTTGTCAATCAAATATCTTTGTATACATTATTATTATACTTCATTTGTTTGATCATCACTATTGTTTCTCCATTTTAAACAAGGTATTCTAAATATGTATCCATTTATATTATAGTGATTCATTATATCATCTTCAATATAGCCAATAATAAAAAAAAATTATATCCTATTCTAAGTCATTCTATTATTTTAGCATTGATAACATTCTCTAATAATTTTCAATTCCATGTTTTTTCCATTATCATCCAGTATCATCAATCTAATATACATATATACAAATTGTTATAATTGTTAAACATCTATTAAGCATAGCTATTAAAAAGGATGTAAATCCTTTTTATATGAAACATATTAAATTTGAAGTAAATTTATATTATGGCATTTCATTACATCATCCTGAAATCATCCAATGATATTACATCTTTATATTCTATTCTACATAGAATTATTTATCTTTTATAAAAAGGTTTTTCAACATCATCTCCATCATTCTCACAGTTTGTATAAAATTTCATATCAATCTAGTATATATAAATGCTTTATTATAATTATTGATCATTTATTTGACTATAGCTATTATTACTTTGTCTTATACGTAGTATTCAAAATTTAGCTACATTTAACTAAATTTTATTGTGACATTTCATCATCCTGTATCCTTCTAGAAATAGTGCAGTCCAATATCTCTTGCCATTTGTAGAATCTGTATTCTAAATGTTTTCTTGATAAATCTTATATAGACTTCTCTTGACAACTTGTTATTCATTGCATATCTTATAAAAATTCAAAACCCTCTATCTGTTCCTCTCATCAGCTTGACTTTTGTTATTGCTGGTGCTTCTGCTGAAATTACTCTCATTGTTTCTGCCAAATTTTCTCCCCTTTCTTCATCTATATTTTGACATCTGCGATAGAGTTCCAGTTCTTCAATCTCTCCTTTCCATATTTCGCACTTATCATTTCCCTCCACTCTCGATTTGCTGTCAGTGTCAACAATTTTCTTATCACTTTCATATGTCTCTGTGGTTTTTTGAACTCTGTCCTCAAATTTCATCGTTCTTTTATAAGCATTCTCAACTCTTCCCTCCGTACTTGTCAAGTCTCTTTTCAATTCTCTCTGTGATTATTAAGACTTTTTGAATTTCTAGCATAATTCTTTGCATTGTTAGTCTCTTTCCTTCTTCATATTGGGCCATTTTTCCAGGTTATAAACACTGCCACTAAAACATCCAAGGCTTTTGCTAGGTTTCAAACAAATTCAGTTTTTCAGATCAAAGCTTTTTCTTTCCTTCAAAGAAACACCTGTATAAACAAGATGTTTTCCACTGACCCTTTCAGTAAACAAAGCCAATAGCTTTGTATTATCAGATGTTGCCAAGCCTCTAGCCTCTAGATGGCAGTGTTACATCCCTTCCCTCTGTTTTTGCCTAAAAAAAGATTACAATCTGGCTGAGCCTTGCGAGGAAAGAAACTTTTAATCCACAAATACAAAAAAATGGAAAAAGTATAGAGGAAGAAGGGGAAAAAAAGACCAGTCCAGTTTAAAAGTAAGAGGCATTTGTAAAAAGTCCATACATAGAAAACAAACAAAATTAAAGTGAAAAAGATAACACAGTAGTTTTAAACCAGGGTTAATTCACTGCTTGCTTCCTTCTGTCTTCAATTTTATTTTAACTCTAAGTCTTTTGAGTTTTCTCTTCTCTAATAATAAGAATTTTTCTCACCATTTTGACATACTGTCTCTCCTATTCTGCTTCCGTTTCAGGGGTCTGTCCCAAACTTCTGCAGCCATTTTGGCTGCTTCTCTTGTAGCCAGCAAAAAGAGCTTTTTCCTAGATTGACCAGAGGCTTTGTGATGCCCCTGAGATCAGCAGGACATGCCCTTCTCTATCACCATTCCTTCAGAATGGTTTAGATACAAAAGGATCGTCCAGCAACAGAGATATCGACAGCAATCCTGGAACCTCAAGATTGCATGTCGTGTCATAGTGACATCAGGCCCCACCTCCGTCACACATATGTCTATTCAACTCTGATATTTGTTGGAGCCAATTTGATGTAATGATTCAGGCACCAGACTAAAAACCAGGAGAAATGACTTATAGTCTCATTTAGACAAGAAAGCTGGCTAGATAACTTTGGGACATTCACTCTCTCTCAGTACAACCCACCTGAGAGGGCTGTTGCTGTGGGAAAAATAGAAAGTGGAAGGAGTATTGGACAAGTTTCCTGCCTTGAGTTATTTTTAAAAATAATAAGGGTGGGATAAAAAATAGATGAATAATCCAATGTTTGTACTATCATGAATCACATCAGATCAGACCTGAGTTCCAAGTTTAACTATGGGGAAACATTCTAAATTAAAATCTATGTTAAAATTTTAAACTAGTTTATATTGTTTAACTAGATAAACTCAAGAGTTTTATACCCTCTTCCACAAATAGATAACTTTAATGCTAACACAATATTAATAAAACTCCATCTCCTGAAATTAATAGTGCCAAAGAATTGTTTCTTTTTTCTCCGTGATTTATTACACGCTGCCTTTTTCTATTTCTATGTCCCCAAAAATAATTAACTAATATGCCATTTGTGGGGACATACCAAGTACTTCAAAACTAACATGGGCTTATCCACGTGGTGGGATTCAGTTGGTTTGGACCGGTTTGGGCGAACCAGATGTTAATTTTACATCTGGTTTGCCAAACTAGTAGTTGGCTTGCCTTGCCCACCCCATCCTTCCCAGGACTCTCCACAAGTCTCCAGTCTTGGCTAAGGATGCTCACTGTTCCCCACGTACTGTTTTGTGGGGTGCCTCAGGGTTTTATCTGCTTCCTATTCCTATTTAACATCTACATAAAGCTTTTGGCATGACTGAGTGGCCATAAGTTTTGAACCGTAGAATTACAGGAATGGAACAGACCTTGGTGGTCTTCTAATCCAACCACCTGCTCAAGCAGGAAACTCTATACCATTCTAGACAAATGGTTGTTCAACATCTCCTTGAAAACATCCACCCACAACCAGGGGTGGGTTCTGCCCAGCTTTACTGCTGGTTCGCTCGCGTGTGCATGCAGTTCAATTAAAATTGTTCAGCGCATGTGCAGAACTAAAAAACAGGATGGTGGTGATGACTGGGGAACCAGTTCAGGGGCATGGCAGCTGCCTAATGAAAATAATTAGATTGAGGGCCAAAGAGGTATAGAAAGAAATGAAGAGACAGATGCTTCATGAATGGGGAGCCAAATGCCTGGCTGCCCTTCTCTTCTCAAAGGAAGATTGTGTTGGATGGGTCTAGAACAGGGATGGGTTTCGGCAGACACTACTGCCGGTTCACCTGTATACACACTGAGCGTGCATCAGTGGTGGGTTTCAAAAAATTTTGGAACCTCTTCTGTAGGTATGGCCTGCTTTCCGGGTCTACTGGTGGAACCTCTTCTAACCGGTTCGGTAGATTTGACGAACCGGTTCTACCGAATAGGTGCAAACTGGTAGGAACCCACCTCTGGCGTGCATGCACAGTGCAATTAAAATTGTTCTGTGCATGTGCAAAAATGAAAAACAATATGGTGGCACCAGGTTTGGGAGGGTGGCAGGTCTGGGTCTCTGTTGGTTCCAGCAACCCAAGCCACCAAACCACTCCCAGTTCAGCTGAACTGGGCTGAACCGGTAAGAACTCACCACTGGTCTAGAAGAGTCCTTTCATTCTTCAAATAAAAATATAAATGAAACTCTCTAAAACAGACTGGACAGATTTATTCACTTTGTTTACTGGTTTTTTAGTTTGCTTTTCAGGCAATTATTATCCAAGAATTGCATCAATTAAAAAGGAGATTGTCTCCGCATCTTATTTTCCATGAGCAAAAACATTCATTTTCTAGCCTGAATCTGGCCGGCCTGCATGAACAGCCGCAGAACTAAATCCAGCAAAAAAGCAACAGCAGAAATTCACTTCAGTACAGTCCATGGAAGTACCCAACAGTGAAAATACAGTGCTTTGGCCATTGGTGTGAGGGTCTTTTTTCACAAATCCTGCCAAAAAGACTCATAGGCATACATTTTGCATTTTTTCAGCCTGCCTAAAACACATCACTCACTGAACATGTCAATACAAAATGAACTCTTCTCCTGACAGAAGCCTACTTTCCGTTCTTCCTTTGACAGGACCACATATTCAGCCATGAGTTCTTTCAAACTAGGGTTTCTTTTTTTAAAAAGGTTTTTATTGAGTAAACATTAAAAATGTTGGACATAGTACGACATTTCTGACATAGTCATTTCCATAGAGTTCTTAGATCTTACAAGAATAACAGTTTACATCCATTGCATAGGTGTAATCTGTCAAATTGCCTACACATTAATCCCTTTCGTTATATAGTTACTACAGTATGTAACGTATAAGTACATATACATATCCAGTTCCTACCTATCATACAATTTTAATATTACCATATTTCCAATTCTGAACTTATCTGTGTTTTTCTGTCCTGACCTTTTTCTCTCATTTCTAACCATCAGTACCCTTTGACCCAGATTTCATGATATTCTGCCTCACCCTTGTCCTTGAACTCTAGAGTCAGCCTGTCCATCTCTGCACATGTTAGTATCTTATTTATTATCCCGAAAGGGTCTCTTTGTCTTTCCATTTTTGTGAGAAAGTCAATCTTGCTCCCATTAAAATATGCAATATTAAATATAATCCACATTTGCTATATTTTTCTTTTGTGATCCCTAATAATAGTTCTGGCCTCAACTCTATCCTTTGATTTAACGTCTCTTCCAAACACTTTATTATTTAGTGTCAAAAGGCCCTAGCTTTCAGGCACTTCCACCACATATGGTAAAAGGTTCCTCAAGCTAGGGTTTCTTTCAAAACCCACTGATTCCTTAGAGAGAATGGAGAGGAGCGAGTTTGGTTGGACATCAGGATGGATCCAACATTCTAGAAGCCATCGGACCGATGCAAGAGAAACAATGACTTATTTTGACCTTGACACTAATCTTTGGTGGATGGAGATTAGGATTGTGATTACTTATGTGTGTGGCTATTGGCTCATGTTCAGCTTGGGATCCACCAGGATTTTCCTCCATGTATTAGAGAAAGCTGTGGCTTCTTTCTTCTTATACCCATGTCTTTCAGGTCTTGAAATTCATCTTGAGATTTCTATCTATTGTTTCAGCTTGTCTAGATAATGATGTTTCTGGATGCTGCCCAGTAATGAAATTCAATTTTTTTTTACTACCAGTTCTGTGGGTGTGGCTTGGTAGGCATGGTGTGGCTAGGCGGGTGTGGCTTGGTGGGCATGGCAGGGAAAGGATACTGCAAAATCTCCATTTCCACCCCACTCTGTGGCCAGCTAGAGGTGGCATTTGCCAGTTCTCCGAACAACTCAAAATTTCTGAACTTGCTGGATTTCACCCCTGATTCTGCCTTTTATATCTAATATTCCACTGTATTTGTATCATGTGCAAATGTGCAATACTTTATGCTCCCTCGGGCAAGCCATGTATAAATCATAGTATATCTTGGGAGAAAGCCCTACCAATCAACTTTTTCTCCCACCCTGATATGAAGTCATTGACATACATTTTGCTCAAACAGTTCTACGCCCACAGAATTAATGATACTATAGTCCAATTCACATTTTGCTATCTTCTTCAGTGTCTTATGAGAGATTGTATCAAAGGTGATACTGAAGTTGAGGTGCATTCTGTCCATAACATTCCCACATTCAACTAAATGGGCCACTGTGTCACACAAGGAAACCAGGTTGATTTGGCACAATTTGTTCTTGATAAACTCCTGCCAGCTCCTGCCAATAATACATTCATCTCCAAATGTCCACGAACCTGCTGCTTAATCTTCTGTTGCAGAGATTTATTTGTCATCAGATCAATCTATAAGTGAACTGGGTCCTCCTCCCCCACCACTTTGAAGATGGAGCAATATTTGTTCTTCTTCGGTTCTCTAACATTTTGCCTCTCCTCCATGATTCCTCAGTTATCAGAAAAGGGGACTATGAGATAACATCAAAAGCTGTCTATGATGCTCTTTGTTGGGTATTAGAAGCTTAGATTTGTTGATTGTAGACTGGTGCTAATTATCCGTGTATTCACCTTGGATTTTCACTCCCTTCTTGTAACAATAATTCTATTTATGACTTTCTTTTTATTACTCTTGACATGGCCAAAATTCCAAATTTTTATCACTTGAAAGTTTCCTTGGAAATCTAATTTTCTTTTGCAAATTAGCCTTTCTGTCTTTCTTTCTTCAGATACTAGCTATTTATTGATGTACCTCCTTGGTGATTGCATTCATTTTCAATTTTCCATGCATATTTTTATTTTTATTCTTGGCTCTTATTTTCATCCATAATCGTTTCCACAGTAGCTTCCCTCATCTCCAGTTTTATTTCTCATTGGCATGATGTGTACTGGTATATTGCCTGTTCTTTGTTTTAAGAAGTTTCTAACCATCTTATGTCCCCTTTATGCTGATGATTTTTGTTCATAGGATCCCACATAGTAGTCCTCTCAGCTCACTAAACCTAATCTCCTATAAACTTCTTTCTCATCCTTACATTTTCAAAGAAATAGTCTTAAGGTTTATAACTAAAAGATTTCCCAACAAAATTTGGCAGTGTCGCTTGTTACTAATTTTTTCCTCAGCCTATAAGTATATATTGCTACAGGCACACACTTTGCTTTTGAGTATCCAAAATTTCAGGGGTGCCAGCATTTAGTCAATTTTATTGAAAGATGATTAGAAATTGATGAAATTTCTGTGTTATAATGGTATTTAATTTCGAACAGAAGCTCAGAACATCAATATTAGGCCAATAACACATCCTATTTTCCATCAGGAAAAAATAGTTATGGCATAGGATTTCCTGCATGGAAAAGATCCAGGGTTTTTATCTCTGTTTCTGATCTAATTTCTATTAGATGCTTATACAGAAACTCATTCATTGCCATTTAATTGTCTGTCCTCCATCTTAGCTCCTCCCACTCCCAGTCTATGCCGTATGAGGAGACTATTGTCTGCTACCAATACCAAACCTTTCTTAAGTTACAATATCTTTCTTTTCCAAGATGGGAGAGGGCAAAAGAAGTCTATTTTCACAAGTTCTCAGGAATGCATTGTATAGAATGTCATTTCTTCTGAGTAATATTAGTTTACTTTTCTGATTCAGGACCCCTTTGAAGAGGACCTTGAAAGTGTTTTAGTTCAAATGGGGGACGGCAGAGGTGGGTTGTGGCAGGTTCGGCCTGGTTCAGTCGAACTGGTAGCAGAAGACAGGCCTGGGTTGCAGAATCGGCAGTGACCCAGGCTTGCCACGCCCCCAAACAAGTTCCCTCACTGGCGCTTGGCCGCCGCCATTTTGGATTTCAGTGACTGCACATGCGCAGTTCATTGTAAATTGTTCTGTGCATGCACACAGAATGATTTACATTGAATAGTGCACATGTGCGCAGTGCATGTCAGGTACGTGCGGGGGTTGCGAACCGGTAGTAAAACCGGCAGCAACCCACGCATGGTGGACTGGCTTTTGTGCATAGGAAAAGCAACCTCCCGATTCAGCCATTTCCTCATGCATAGTTGTGAGGCTAAAAAACAACTTCTACAAGTAACTAGGGGTGCCTCCATGTGCTGCTTTATATAGTATGGCAAAGTAGCTCTGTTTGTGGGCAGCTGTGTCTTGCCATAGGGCAGTGTTTCTCAACCTTGGCCACTTGAAGATGTCCGGACTTCAACTCCCAGAATTCCCCAGCCAGCGAATGCTGGCTGGGGAATTCTGGGAGTTGAAGTCCGGACATCTTCAAGTGGCCAAGGTTGAGAAACACTGCCATAGGGAACATAAATATTTGAGGTTTTTATTTCTTTTTTTTTTAACTTAAAGGTGGATTGAATAAAAAAATAGTGCCTCCCCATGTGATGGCTGTCATCTGGAATGTTGCCAAAAGCTCTCCACGTGGCAGCTACATTTTCTGTATTGATCCTAAATATATTTAAATGCTAGAACATCTAGTAAGGTCTGCAGCGTGTTAACAAAATTTAGGAATGTAGCAGGCTCTGCTCAGGTGCCTGGCAACCTGTTCAATTGCATTTTTTTTAAAAAAAATATTGCTGTTGATTGGGGGCAGGGAATTAAAAGTCACAAGCTCATTCTATTGCAAAGAATTTTCTTCCACTCCCGCCCATGTTTTATTTGTTTTATTTATATAACATCCAATTTTCATCAAAAGAGTGCGTGTTCTGGGTACAATTAAGCTTAAATAATCATATTATACATATTTGTTGTTATAATTCCTCACCATCATGTTAATTAATAATATAATAACATTAATATTTAACATTTGACATCATCTTCTTAACAACTCTTCTCTTTAGCATTTCCTCTAATTGTATCTCCTCCTTTCTAACTTTTATTGAGCCATTGATAAAATATGTCCCATATTGAAAAGTATTCAGTTTCTTCTTTATCTTTAATACCATTAATATTAATATAAATATTGCTGTTGATTGCGGGCAGGGAATTAAAAGTCACAAGCTCATTCTATTGGGAAGAATTTTCAATGGCGAGAAAAGGCAGTAGGAGAAATGTCCTTCCTTCTTTCCTTCCTTCCTTCCTTCCTTCCTTCCTGCCTAGAATGCAAAAATAAAATACTTCTGCTTTTGCTTCTGATTCTCTCTAAAAGTCGCCCCTTATTAGAGAAGTCACACAACTGTTTATGGCAGTGATGAAATTCAATTTTTTTCATTATTGGTTCTGTGGGTGTGGCTTGGTTGGTGTGGCGTGGCTTGGTGGGCGTAATTTGATGGGCATGGCAGGGGAAAGATACTGCAAAATCTCCATTCCCACCCCACTCTGGGGCCAGCCAGAGGTGGCATTTGCCGGTTCTCTGAACTACTCAAAATTTCCGCTACTGGTTCTCCAGAACCTGTCAGAACCTGCTGGATTTCACCCCTGGTTTATGGCCATTCAAGCTTGCTGCTAAAAAATAAATAAATAGGGGTCATTTTCATCATCACCATTGCCATTATCATCATCATCTGAATGCATGTTCCATCCTGAGAGTTAAGTAGTTGCTATGTGCTTTCCAGCACGAGAAATATGAGCATGGACTAGCACGCTTCACTCGTGCGCGTGCCATCCACGCAGGCACGTGGCCTTCCACGTATGTGCACGGCTCCAGAAACATGGCGATATATTGCCAAAATAGCACCGGGGTGGGTGGGTGGAGGCGGGCCCACTTGCCAGTCAGAACTACCAGTTCACCTGAACCAGTCTAAACCGACAGGAGCCCAACAATAGTTACTATTACAACAGTAACTTGTTCTTTCATGTTAGGAGAAGATGCTAGATTGCAATGTTATTTGTATGCATTCCATTTCCAACTGGTAAAAATATTCATCACTTATAAAGCCCTTCATGGTATTGGACCTGGGTACTTGAGAGACCGCCTGCTGCCAATTACCTCCCAAAGACCTATCAGATCCCACAGACTAGGCCTCCTCCGAATTCCATCCGCCGGCCAATGCCGATTGTCGACCACCCGGAGGAGGGCCTTCTCTGTGGCTGCTCCGACCCTCTGGAACAATCTCCCCGTGGAGATTCGGACCTTCTCCACCCTTCAGGCTTTCCGCAAAGCCGTCAAAACCTGGCTGTTCCAACAGGCCTGGGGCTGATGAGTTCCCATCCCCACTCGAATTGTGTGGCTGTTGGCTGTTTTTAAATTGTTTCTGTATTTTGTTTCTCTGTTTTTATTGTTTTTGTCTGTATTATTCCCTTCCCCTTCGGTTTGTTAGCCACCCTGAGTCCCTCCGGGAATAGGGCGGCATACAAGTGTAATAAACCTCAAACCTCTAAACCTCTATATTCAATGTTTATCCAGGAATCGGCAACCTTGCAAAAAGACTCCTGGGAAGAAATAACATTTCTGTTATATATGGTTTATATAGACTAGGCATAAGATTAGAATTTCAGAATGTTAACAGTCCCTTGTTCTCTATAAGATTTATAAAGAAACACACCACAATTTTTGCCAAAGAACAATCAGTTATTTCCTTTTTCTTCCCAAACCGATCCCTTATTTTGGCTAACAGCTATGTCTTTTCCCAAGATAATTGCAGGTGGACAGAAAGTGGGATAACCTCTTCCCAAGTCCCTTCCATCACTACCAGTGATGGTATTCAGACACTTCAGACCGGTTCATCCAACCTGTGGATGGACCAGCCCTCGCTCACCCACCCTGGCTCTATGCTGTCCTATTCAGCCATGTTTTCTAAGCTGTGTGCATGCGTGCAAGCTGTGTGTGCGAGCAAAGCGCATGCGAGGAAGGCACAAGCACTCACAGTTTCGGTGTGCAGCAAACTGGTGGTAAAATTATGTGAAACCCAACTCTGATCGCTACTTTCTTCTGTCTTTGTAAATTCTGAAGAGCCATTGTCTTTAAATTTTAAGCTTTCTTCATCCCTTGTAGGCTGCTATTCTAAGCATTATTTTTTATTGTCCAAGTCATAATATAATCAGCCCATTTCCCAATGTAAAAAGAGAAATCCAGATAATAAGAATGAAGATGGAATAAAGTCAGGCATACCCTGTCATTGATATTGAACCTTTCTTACCCAGCCATTCAAGAGGCCGAAAGGCATAATTCTATCCTAGCAGGCCAATGCATCTTGTGGTTGAACCCCAAATAGATCTTTTGGCCACAACCTAGCCTCATGATGACGAACCTATGGCATGCATGCCGCAGATTGCACACAGAGCCCTCTCTGTGGGCATGCAAGCCATCACCCCAGCTCAGCTCCACTGTGCATACACACACCGGGGGTCTGCTGCGCATGCATGGGGGCCACATGTGGGAGATACTCATGCATGTGGGGATGGGTGGGAGCATGGGGGGTCAAAGTGCATGCGGGGGTGCATGCACATACATGTGGGCAGGGCACATGCAGGGGTGGGGGAGCACAGGGGGTCATGCAGACATGCACAAGGGGTGGTGCGCATGAGGGGGGTCACCCATGGATTGCATTATAGGTGCATGCATGAGCATTTTCGGCACACAGCAATGAAAAGGTTAGCCATCACTGGCCCAGTTTGAGGCACTTAAGAGTATCTGTCTAGTTCAATGGGAGTGTTTTATCCAGAAATAGAACACACACTATTCTTTTTATGAACCAATGTTCCTGTTCCACTAGCATTGTACTAAAATGTTTCCATAATTGACCTATTAAAATTGCCCCAGATGAGTTTAGATAAAAGCTCATTTTACTCTCTGATTAATTGACTGAGCCTTTTTTTAAAAACACACACACACAATCTGGGCTTTTGCGTATAACATGACAAACATACCCTAATCAGATAAAGCAAATCTTCAAGATGTTTGGTTGTGATAAGAGCAGAGAGGAAACCAGTTCATTAAAAAAAAAAAGGGGGGGGGAGGCTGATGGCCAGAGCAGCAGGGCCTGTCCAACATAACTTCTGTGCCAGTGGCTAGTGTGATGTGAAAACAGGATTACATAGATAACCATCAATAATTATGCAGGTTAAAATTATGCCACTGTTATGATAGCAACTCAAAGATTGCTTTCCGTTTGCAATAAAAGTGCTCCTTATTAATCTTTCTGCACATTCCAATTCCAAGCAACTTTGCTCTTCTATTGATCTACAATTTGCTTGACGTGTCTGCAGGCTGAACTGATAAAAGTGTGGAAACCAGATTTATTTCCACAGAAAGTATTCACATGAGCAACTGAGGAGGTCAGAGTAGCAGCATCCCTGACTCTAGCCCAAAGCATGTATCTTTGTTGCTGTTCTCATACTATATCCCAGGGGATCCTAGCATTCCTAAACAGAAAAACTGGGCTCAGGAGGGGAAAGTAGAGATTCTGATCACACCTGGCCTTTAGTCATATCCAGTGGTGGGATTCAGCCGGTTCGCACCATTTCGGGAGAATCGGTTGTTAACTTTCTGAGCAGTTTGGTGAACTAGTTGTTGGAAGAAATCATTAGAGCAGAGAACCGGTTGTTAAATTATTTGAATCCCACCATGGGTCATATCCTAGCCTAGGGAGTGATGGACTATTGGGTGGGGTGGCAGTGAGGCACTTTTCCCCAGAGTCTCAGCCTGGGGTATCGCCAGCTTAAGACTTCCAGCTCTCTTTCTACTGGCCAAGAATGATCTGATAAAGAGGGAGAAAACATCAAGAGAGAAAGAGAAGCGTGACCAGAGGCAGGCAGAGAGAGAAAGAGAGAGAGAGAGAGAGGTAACAATGTGCATGTTGGGAGAGAGAGAAAAATGACAGGAGCTGAATTTTCAGCGCCCTCACTTTAAATCAAGATAAAAGACTGAAATGGAAAATAACGGTCCACAGAAACCCCTGGACGGCTTTGGGCACTAATGGAAACACATGGCTTAAGGCTGTGGTGTTGTCAGCTTCCCCGTACTCTGACATTCCTTTCTGATAATCCGGCCTGCCATAAAATTAGAATAGCAAATACCTCTTGACAAAGATGCATGTTTCCCTCTATTGTGCCATCATAAAAAAAACCTCCACTGGTGACTCGGGGAGCTGCAAACTTCAATTTAAATTTACAGTGCGGCGGAAGGAAAGTGATATGCACTCAAAAATTTTAATAACCTATTAAGTTACGACTTCAATTTCATTTTATGAATATTTTCCTTGGGGAGCACTGCTATCACAGAGAAAGATAGAAATTTAAAAAAGATAAATAGTGCCATTAATCTCCAACATTTCTCTTCCATTATCCTTGAAAATTAGGAGTTATTTTTGTTCAGATCTTCATGTAATTAGCTCCCTACACTTGATTCACTAGCCAGAAAATGACCATGTTCAGAAAATTAAAAATTTGTCATTAAGTGGAATTTAACATAATATCATTTATCTTTATCTATTCCCCAGCTGACAGCAGGAGCCTTGGAAGTGGTACAGGGCTTCTGTGTCAGACTGGGAAAGGAACTGCTTGACATCACAGGGAGCTGCAGAGAGAAGGCAAAAGAAGCCACAATGGGAGGGAGGAAAAGGCTGGGAGGAAGGAAGGAAGAACAAAGAAGAGAAGATGTCAGGCAAAAGATAATGTGATGGCAAAAGAAAGCTGAAGGATAATGAAGAGACAGCATGGAAAAGAAAGCAGGGATGCGATTAGAGACACTGCAACTTTTAAGTACTATTTGGAGTGCTAATTCAAAATCAAGCTAAGGGAATATCAAGGGGGGGGAGTCAACCTTAATTAATTCCTTAGTTCCCACTCAAATCCTACTCTAAAACAAATCTAATTCTCACCCACACATTGTTTCCATTTACCGTCCATCTCTGTAGCCAAACTTCACATGTAAAGTGGAATAAGGAAGGTTTTGTGGTGGAGGTCCCAGTTCGGAATGGAGGGTGGGCTGTAAAATGCCAAAGAAGGAGAGAGAGAGAAAGAATATGATGAAAAGCTAAGGTGGAAGACGAGCAGAGGAGGCACCCTTGAGGGAAGGGAAGGAACAATGATGGGCTCAGAGAAAAAGAAGCCCAGGGAGACTTGCTAGATCTAGAGCAGAGGTGTCAAACTTGTGGCCCGCGGGCTGGATGTGTCACACACTGGCCACGTCCACCCCTGTTTTAGTGAAAGGGAGGAAATCGCGATACGTCACGTGATGACAACATGATGACACAAGTTTGACACCCCTGATCTAGAGGAACAGGAGGAAAAAGGGTGAAGAGAGATCCTTTCCTTTTTTTTCTGCTCTACAGTTGCTTGAGCTTGTCTCCCAACAATGTAGGGGCAATGATTTCCCCCTCCTGTTCTCACACACCTACTCCCAGGTACATCAGAGGATAGGAAGCTTTGCTTTTGCTGTCACCGTATGTCACACAGAGGTGGTATTTTGCCGGTTCGGACTGGTTCACCCAAACCGGTAGCAGAAATTGCGGGTAGGTCTGCTCACCCGTTCTGGCTCTATTTTGTCCTATTTAGGGATGCTTTTTGAGCAAAGTGCACGCATTGAAGGCTGGAGGCATGCGTGAACGGGGCGTGTGTGAACACAGTGAGTGCACAAGTGCATACATACACACATTTGTGAACCGGTAGGGAAGGTATGTGAAAACCACCCCTGATGTCCCAGTATGACACAATGCAGAGGTGGATTCCTACCGGTTTGGACCAGTTTGGCTGAACGGGTAATAACTTGGCAGCCTGGGTCACTGGAACTGGCAGCAATGTAGGCCTGCCACACCCCTGAACTGGTGCCACCATTTTGTTTTTGCCTTCTGCGTATGCACAGAGCAATTTTTTGCACTGTGCATCTGTGCACATCATGCATTAAGGGTGGGGCGGGGCACGTCCCTGAGAGAATCAGAAGTAGCAGCATCCGGAACCCACCCTGGCACAATGGGTGTTAAGGAGACATAAAAATCAAGGGAAATCTACTGCACAGACAGCACTGGGACCTTATACATATTTTGTATCCACGTTTTTCTCCTTTGCTTTATTTTCCTTTCCTGTACACAAGCAAGTGCATATTAGAGTCTCTTTTCCTCCCCTTGCCCCATGACAACTGGGCTAAAGCCGAATCTTCCACTGTCACCAGTGATCCTCTGATTCCTGAGGGAAGAGTAAGTCCAACCCAGGGGCCTGGGCCTAATGATACCCAGTGGGGTGACATTTTATGAGACTGTTGTCATATTTTAAACCTTCATGGAGCTGGGGGGAAATGCTTGATAAAATGGCTGACTTCAAAGAGGTAAGCATGTCTACTTGAATAAACAATTTGTGAGTGCATATAACAGAGATCATAATGACTCCTTTATTTGTAGACCTACAAGTTTGGGTGTGTCTTCCACTTCTTCTTTTGATTATGTCTCAAAAGAAATTTATTTAAAGCAGCATCCCATTTCTTCCCCTATAGAAAGGTTCAACACTCATGTATAAGGACTGGGAAGTGCATTCCAGAACAGGCATTCTGAAAAATCTTTCCTAAGTAAAATTTTGCTGATAGTAGAATATATTCTACAGTAACCCCACTCTTAAGGGATGTGGTGGCTCAGTGGCTAAGGTGCTGAGATTGTTGATCAGAAGGTCGGCGGTTCAGTAGTTCAAATCCCTAGCACCATGTAACAGAATGAGCTCCCGTTGCTTGTCCCAGTTTCTGCCAACCTAGCAGTTTGAAAGCATGTAAAAATGCAAATGCAAAAATAGGGACCACTTTGGTGGGAAGGTTACAGTGTTCCATGCACCTTCGGCATTTAGTCATGTCAGCCACATGACCACGGAGACTTCTTCGGACAGTGCTGGCTCTTTGGCTTGAAAGGAAGATGAGCACTGCCCCCTAGAGCCAGAAACGACTAGCATGCATGTGCGGGGGAACCTTTACCTTTAACCCCACTCTTAAACTGTCCCTCGTTATCTGACTTTGGGATCATGTCCTACAAGCAATTCAGATCTTTGGCTAAGCCTAGTAAAGGTTCAATCATTCTGTCCCGCCAAATCTCCTCCAGGATGGCTAGTTTTAATTCTAACCTGTCTCTTCCAATCCTTGCGTCTCCTTTTTCCCTGCTCTTCTTTTAGTTTTTTCTTTAAATGGCTGCTTCTACAGTCTTCCTCGTTCCTATTTCATCCATATTCTTGCCTCTCCAATCCTCCCCCCCCCCCCACAGCCTTAAAGCAGGATAAATGAATATGGATATCGCACAATAAAACCTTCAGAATGGAGAGTTTTGTGCAAGTGAATGGCAGCCAAGCCTGAGAGACTGAAAATTGGATAAAGGGATTAAAACAGTAGCACATTAACAGGAGATTTAGAGTGTAATAAACTCATTTCATAATAATATGTGCATTGGGGCCAGTAATAAATCATGGTGGAATCCCTCCTTTCGCTGTGCTGAAATGAGGCAGTGACCCGAATGCTGGGTAGGATTTCACTGAGATGTGGATTAATTTCACAGGGTTCTTGGCGAAGAACAGAGCGGCTGCCATTGCCATATAGCTTCAGCTGGCTGGCTCCTGCAAACCACATAGGAAACAGAGGAAGCCAAGCTGGGAATCAGCCGAAATGGGATAGCAGAATTGGTGCGAGGGAGTGTCCAAGTGCAGAAAGGTCCACATCCTTCCCTTTCCCTTTCTAATGTGCTTTAGGGGTGTGCAAGTATCATTTCAGTGGCTAAAACGCTGAGCTTGTCAGAAAAGTCGGCAGTTCAGTGGTTCGAATCCCTAATGCCCCGTAACAGAGTGAGCTCCCGTTATTTGTTCCAGCTTCTGCCAACCTAGCACTTTGAAAGCATGTAAAAATGTAAGTAGAAAAATAGGAACCACCTTTGGTGGGAAGTGAACAGCGTTCCGTGAGCCTTCGGTGTTTAGTCATCCGGCCACATGACCACAGAGACGTTTTCAGATAGCGCTGGCTGTTTGGCTTTGAAACAGAGATGAGGACCGCCCCCTAGAGTCAGGAATGACTAGCACATATGTGCGAGGGGAACCTTTACCTTTTAAGTATCATTTCAAACGTGACCCAACAATTACGTGATAGACATATGCGTGCCGACAAAATAGCACCGATTAAAACGTGAGGTCAAAATCACACCCACAAATTTGCGACGTCAAAATCGCGCCAACAAAAGCGCGATGACAAGCACAATAAAATAAAATAAAAATTAGGGTTAGGGTTAGGGTTATAATGTACGTATACGCATCCCACTATGTTAAAGGCCCAGCACACTCACTGGGCTGTCTATAGTTTGTTGATGACACGATTTTGTCACCGCGCATTTGTTGGCGCGCTATTGTCAAAAATCAATTAGCGATTTTGACGGCGCTCATTTGTCCGTCGCGGTTTTGTCGGCGCGCATATGTCTATTGTGCATTTGTCGGTGAACCCATTTCAAGATCAGTGTAGAATGGTTTCATACAGAGGTGGGTTTCACATAAATTAACAACCGGTTCGCTTAGTGAACTGAAAATGTGAGCCCATGCGGCTTCGAAAACGCAGAGATTTCATGATTCTCGGGCAGCTGCAGTGAGTAGAGCAGGCTAGGAACAGAATCAGCTGGGCTGTGAGGGCGGGGTAAGCAAGCAAGAGAGTGAGATATAGTGACGTGAGAGTGTAAGGGTGGGTAGACAGGCCCAGCCAGTGGTCGGAACTACCAGTTCACCCAAACCAGTCCAAACCAGCAGCAGTTCACCTCTGGTTTCTTGGTTTGCTCCTTTGTCAGGGATCACCTCCAGAGGACATCAAACTAGGGAAGGAAAGCCAAACCCAGTTATCAGTCTCTAAAATGAGGATAACTGTTGGATTGGAAGCTAACATCAGAGTTCATTAGGAAAAGTGTGGAGGGGAAATTCATATTCCAGCCACCTTTCCTAGAGGTCCTAAAAGTAAAGGATAAGGAAGAACTACTGAGCAACAGGTCACAATTTCTCTTCCTAATCAAGATAATCATACAATACAATAGCAGAGTTGGAAGGGACCAAAGCACGCATTAGGGGTGCATGTGTGCATGCAAAGCATGTGCTATCCAAACCAGTTGTTAAGCCGGTTGCATCCCACCACTGCCCCTAATCATCCTGGTTGCTCTTCTCTGCATTCTTTCTAAAGTCTCAATATCTTTTTTTATAGTGTGGTGACCAAAACTGGGTGCAGTATTCTAGGGGTGGTCTTACGTACTTATCTTAAGTAAGATGGAGAGCAGAAATGGGTTCAATCTGAAGAGCAACAGCTGAGATGGAGGTTCTTTAAAGGCCAAATGCGAGGCAAGTTGGAAATGGGCAAAACAGTGAAATGTAGAGCCAGAATCTGTTTCCTTTCCTAACTAAGATCACGGTGTTAACAGAAAGAGGAACAGAGTGAGCTGGGCTACAGGGGTGGATTGCATGGAGAATTAAGTTTCCTTCTTCCCTTTCCCTTCTACTCAACAACCCTGAAACAAAACAGTTCTTTCTGGCACCCAGCTGATCATTGATCATGAGAGAGCAGAGAAAACCAGCTGGGATCTGTTGACTGAAGGCTGAAAGGTGCCCATTTGCAGCTTCCTATGGAATAAAATGGCATCAAAGTAGCTCAGTGCAGCATGATTACATAACAGAGAGAGACCCAGGTTGAGTAGGTCATGTGTCAAATTTGCCTCCATACTGATTACAGGTAAACCCCGGGTTACAAGCATTCCCTTAACAAACATTTGAAGTTATGCAATAAGCACCCGCCTAGCCCCATGATGGCGAACCTATGGCACTCATGCCACAGGTGGCATGCAGAGCCATTTCTGAGGGCACAGGAGGCATTGCCCTGTCAGGGCAATTTTTGGCCTTGATTTTCAGCCATTTTTTCACTCTCCGGAGGCTTCAGGGAAGCCTCTTGAAGCTTCTGGAGAGCAAAAAAACGCACAACACGCAAACCGGAAGTTCAGGAATGGATTTCTGGTTTGAGTGTTGGGCTGATTTTTCACCCTCCCCAGGCTCCTAGAAAGCCTCTGGAGCCTGGGAAGGGTAAAAAATTGACCTACCGGGCCCACCAGAAGTCGGAAAATGGGCTGTTTCCAGCCTCTGGAGGGGCTCCAGGGGGGGCAGAAGGCCACTTTTGCCCTCACCAGGCTCCAAAAAGCCATGCATGCATGTGGGGGGCAGTGGGTGTGTGTGTGCGTGTCATACACTCATGTGCAGGGGGCACAGTGTGTGGGGGCATTAAATTATGGGAGTGGGCATAGCGCGTGCATGCACGCTTTTGCCACCTGAGGCGAAAAAGTTTTGCCATCACGGCCCTAGCGTTTGCAAACAGGTCCCAAAATGACAAATCTTGCAGCACCACAACAGTTGTTCACCCTTACAAACAACCGCTAAGGTTCTACAACATTTGTCCTGAATGTTGCCAACCAAAATGGAGCTCCATTTGAGCCTCCAGGGGGTCTCATCACCTGGCATGTTGAAGCTGAAATGGAGCTTCTAAGGGGTGGATCTACATGAGCTAATTTTCATCATGTGGTTATGGAGATGCTGCAACAGTTGTGAAGTGTGAAAAATGGTCGTAAGTCACTTTTTTCAGTGCTGCTCAGTCACTAAATGAATTGTTGAAAGCTGAGAACTACTTGAATTAATTTTCACGAAAGTGCTTCTATCTTATTTGTCATTTTCCACCCACAACCAAACTAAGAAACTCTGCCTACTACTCAACAGAATTTGGCTAACAAAACAACTTCTTTGTATCCATTTCCTGCTTTTCTTCTCTGGTGAAGATGGATATCCAGAATTATACAACATATATTCAAATGTTACTGAGGATGCTAATCTCTCAATATTAGAATGTAGTTCAGTAATATGTGATACCCAATCTATGTTCAACTTTCCTCTTTGTAGTTTTTTACTTCAGGGAGCAGATCAGAACATTATGCCAACCCCTAGGATCTTTCTTTAAGGTAAAGGTAAAGGTTCCCCTCAAACATATGTGCTAGTCATTCCCGACTAGTGGGTGATGTTCATCTCCATTTCAAAGCCGAAGAGCCAGCACTGTCCGAAGATGTCTCCGTGGTCATGTGGCTGGCATGACTAAACTCAGAAGGTGCATGGAACGCTGTTACCTTCCCACCAAAGGTAGCTCCTATTTTTCTACTTGCGTTTTTACATGCTTTCAAACTGCTAGGTTGGCAGAAGCTGGGACAAGTAACGGGAGCTCACTCTGTTACAGGGCGCTAAGGATTCGAACCACCAAACTGCCAACCTTTCTGACTGACAAGCTCAGAATCTTAGCCACTGAGCCATCACGTCTCCTTTAGCTTAAGAAACGTAGCTTCTAGTCCTTCCCATATTGCTAAAGTTCACCAAACAGACATGCAGACGACACAAATCTAGAAGTGCTTAACACTTTAGAAAAGAAATGATTCAAAGGCTTAGGTAAAGGTAAAGGTTCCCCTCACACATATGTGCTAGTCGTTCCCGACTCTAGAGGGCAGTGCTCATCTCTGTTTCAAAGCCGAAGAGCCAGCACTGTCCGAAGATGCCTCCATGGTTATGTGGTCAGCATGATGTCGAAGGCACACAGAATGCTGTTTAATATCCCATTATTTCAGTGATAGTGTTTTACGAAAACTTTAATAGCCTTTAAACCTTAATATTCAGCTTCCATAGCTACATCTAAATGTACAAATTCAACATGTTTTGAGTGTTGACAAAACACAATACTGTTTTGCCAGCACCCTTGATGGACCTGATTAATATTTGGATGAGACAACCATGACCTGGACAACTGAGAAGCTATACAGACTTTTAGCTATACAATTTGGGATGAACACCTTTCGAATGGTGTAGGAGTAGGAATGGATTTCCAGAAGAAAAATTGCAGGCTACAGGGACCAAGAGAACCACTCAGGTGACCCTGAGGACACAGATAAACCTCCAATTGCTTCAACCACTCTCTAAAACATGTGTCACGTTGATGTCACATGACAGATCGCAATGTTTTTTGCCTTTGTGGAGCTGGGATGGGTTAGGGTTGCGTGTGACGCATCCTGCGTGCGGGCTGCCAATTTGACATCCCTGCTCTGAAAGGATGCAAATGACCAGCTGTCTGCTAGGAATATAAATCCTTCCATTCCCTACTATCCTGTTAGAGCTGAAGAAGCTTCTTGGTTGAGAAGTGAAATGTCTTCAAAGAAAAAATAAGAAAGTGCAGTTGCCTCCTGAAAAAGCACCTTTGGGATTTGGATGGGAGAGTACTCAAATATACCCGTATCTACAACATATCTATGATTCATTTGTGATTCAAGAGCTATGGAAGCCATTTTTATAATAGATCTGCATAGCAGCCTTATCTGTCACGGAGTAAGTTGAGTCCTTGTAGACTTGCTCCAATTCAGTGTAAACTCAGAACCTGACTTAAACTGGGGTGTCATCGTACACAGTGATGGGATTCAAAAAAATTTACTACTAAAATTTTACTGGTTCTATGGGCGTGGTTTGGTTGGCATGCCTTGGTGGGTGTGGTAGCAGAAGGATACTGTACAATCTCAATTCCCCTCCCTGACTCCAGGGGAAGGATACTGTAAAATATCCATTCCCACTCCAGGAAGGATCAGGGGTGGGTTCCTGCCAGTTCTAACCTCTTCTATAGAAGAGGTTCCACAAATCTACAGTGCCGTTTAGAACTGGTTCCAGCTCCCTCCCCCTGCCCGTCCGCACATCGTCAAGATGAAGAGCGAGAGGAGGAATTCTGGGAGTTGAAGTCCACAAGTCTTAAGGCTGTCAAGTTTGAACACCCCTGGGTTTTTTTTGCTAAAGGGTTAGGGGTGCAAGAGTCTTGTAACTTGACAGCTTTAAGACTTGCGTGCTTCAAATGCCAGAGTTTCTGAGCCTACATTTTGGTTGCTAAGCAAGAGCATTGTTAAGTGAGTTTCATCACACTTTACAAGTTGGTAACGCCCACCCAGTCACATGGCTGTCAAGCCACTCCCACCTGGTCACATAGTCGGCAAGCCATTCCCACCCAGTCACATGGCCGGAAAGCCACTCCCACAAAGCAGACCACACCTACAGAAGAGGTTCTAAAAAAATTTGAAACCCACCACTGGGAAGGATACTGTAAAATCTTCATTCCCTCACCACTCCAGGGAAAGGATACTGTAAAATCTCCATTCCCTCCCAACTCCAAGAGAAGGATACTGCAAAATCCCATTCCTTACCAATCAGCTGGGACTTGGAAGGCAGAGAATAGATGGGTCAGGGCCAGCCAGAGGTGGTATTTAGCGGTTCTCCGATCTACTCAAAATTTCTGCTACCGGTTCTCCAGAATTGGTCAGAACCTGCTGACTACCACCTTGCTGTGGTTACCACTCCCCTCATAAAGGATTATTTTCTCTGCCTTGTGTTGTCTTTCATGAAGATCTGCCTCCAACTGCTGGTTCAGAACTTCAGCATATTAAAAGGCAAAAGTATTAGATCACATTAAAATATTTTTTAAAAAATTACATTTGAATATTGGTTTAATAAAAAAAGCTGAAAAGATGTTGGATTCAGAGACTGATAGATTCATCCTTAAACTTGCAGTCAATGGTCATAATCTCAGAAAACATATTCCTTGTTTCTAAGGAATTCATTTTATAGGATTATATTTTTGCTCTAACCCAGGGGTGTCAAACTCAAGGCTCAGGGGCTGGATCCAGCCCGCAGGGTGCTTAGCTCTGGTCCATGGGACGGCCCATGATGCCTCTGCCACCAAAAACAGAGCTCCGTTTTTTCTGGCAGAGGGTTGCAAGACCATTGCAGGCAAAAATGGAGCTCAGGAACCCGTTTTCACTGGGAGAGTGCTCAGGCCACCACAGGAACCCCTGACACAAGTGACATTGAGCTGGCCACGCCCCATGGCCACGCCCCCATCTCCCCCCAATGTCAAACACAATCCTGATGCAGTCCTCAATGAAATCGAGTTTGACAGCCCTGCTCTAACACAATAAACTAAGCAGTATTCATTCTGGTTGATCTTTGACTGGGAGACCATCAAGTAATAGCAGGTTGTAAGTTATTCTGGAAAACTGCAATTAGTGGCAAACTACTTCCCTTTGGCTGAGAAGAATCGTACTTGAATATGTACAATTCTTGAGACTGACTTCAAGGGACTTTAGAGCAAACCAATATGATTGACAGTTTCACTACCCAATCATCAAAAGCTCCATGCTCATCCATTATCCCATCTCATCCCCACTTACAGAATGTAGAATGCAGTGCTGGGATGCTGCAGGTTTAACAACCGGTTCAGTGAGCATGCTTCATCCACCCGTGTGTCTAAAGAGCTGAAAATGGAGCATTTAGAAGCTCAGCTGCTTACCTTCCAAGTCAGCAACAGTAAGTAGAACAGGGGTGTGTTTGGGGGGGGGGGTAAATCAGCTGTGCCACGTGGTTAAGATGAGCTACAAAGCAGAAAATAAAGGACTGGATAGGGCAGGGGTGGGTAGGCAGGGCCAGCTGATCGTCGGAGCAACTGGTCCACCCGAACCGGTCCGAACCATCTGAATACCACCTCTGGTAGAATGCTTAACAGACAAGCCACTAGAAATAAATTACAGCAGGTTCCACCTCTTAGGAGATAAATGGAAATCACTGATCTGTTGAAATGCTTATAACTTAAAACATTTCAGTTTAACAAATTTTCTTTAAGCCACATGATTTATGCCGAGTAAAAATTACTTTATTTTGAATCAACTATCCAAGAGCTTGACACCAAGTGACCCAGGCTGATTTTAAAAGATACCGTACTTTTCAGAGGATAAGACGCACCAAGATTTTGAAGAGGTACATTTAAAAAAAAGTTTTTGCACTCTACAGACCTCCCAAATCCTCTGCACGCCTCATTTTTTTGTGAAAAACGGGACATGCAGAGAGTTTGAGAGACTTCAAAGTGCTCCTGGGGGTGGGGCAAAAACAAGCAAAAAAACAGCCCATTTCCCCCAAAAACGGGTCCATTTTGTTGCCAAAAATAGCCTTTAGGAGGCCAAAAATGCTGTATTCAGTGTATAAGATGCACCCAGATTTTCACCCTCTTTTTTGGGGGTGGGAAGGTGCATCTTATACTCCGAAAAATACAATAAGTAGGGAAGGATCTCAGGGTATTTTCAGGGTGTGATTTTAAAAAATTCAAAATGGTTCTCTTGATGAAGCAACTGAAGTTTACCTGCTTTTTAGGTGACACAGGGCTTCAATCAAACCGCTATCACTGATATCTTGACTTATTTTTTAATGTAAAACTTACTGACACCTTTGATGGACCTGATTAATATTTAGATGAGAGAAAATTCTCCTTGACCTCTCAGCG
Organism: Thamnophis elegans; assembly: GCF_009769535.1. NCBI lineage: Eukaryota > Metazoa > Chordata > Lepidosauria > Squamata > Natricidae > Thamnophis > Thamnophis elegans. The sequence continues at coordinate 18,340,513 of NC_045555.1, read as the reverse complement.
GCTTTCGATACCATCGACCATGGTATCCTTCTGCGACGACTGCGAGAGGTGGGAGTGGGAGGCACTGTTTTGCGGTGGTTCTCCTCCTACCTCTCGGACAGGTCGCAGTCGGTGTTGGTCGGGGGGCAGAGATCGTCCCTGAGGCCCCTAACGTGTGGGGTGCCACAGGGTTCGGTCTTATCCCCCCTACTATTTAACATATACATGAAACCGCTGGGCGAGATCATTCGGAGGCACGGGATAAAATACCACCAATATGCGGACGATACGCAATTGTATCTGTCCGCCCCGTGCCAACTCAATGAAGCGGTGGACGTGATGAACCGGGGTCTGGAGGCCGTTAAGAACTGGATGAGTGCTAACAAACTGGTACTCAACCCGGACAAGACCGAGTGGCTGTTGTGCTTCCCCCCCAAGAATTTGGCTAATATACCAACGCTTAGGCTGGGGGGTCAAATTTTATACCCCTCAGATAGGGTCCGCAACTTAGGAGTCCTCCTGGACCCACAGCTGACTTTTGATCACCAGCTGTCAGCTGTGACCAGGGGGGCATTTGCCCAGGTTCGCCTGGTCCGCCAGTTGCGGCCCTACCTAGACCGGGGGGCTCTCACAACAGTCACTCGAGCCCTTGTGATCTCTAGACTGGAATACTGCAATGGGCTCTACATGGGGTTGCCCTTGAAGTGCATCCGGCGACTGCAGCTAGTCCAGAATGCAGCCGCGCGAGTGATAGTGGGCGCACCGCGGTTCGCCCACGTTACACCTGTCCTCCGCGAGCTGCACTGGCTACCTGTTGGTCTCCGGGTGCGCTTCAGGGTACTGATGACCACCTTTAAAGCACTCCATGGTAGTGGATCTGAGTACTTGAGAGACCGCCTTCTGCCGATTACTTCCCTAAATCGACCAATTAGATCGCACAGACTGGGCCTCCTCCGAATCCCATCTGCCAGTCAATGCCGACTGGCGACCACACGGAGGAGAGCCTTTTCTGTTGCTGCTCCGACCCTGTGGAACAAGCTCCCCATGGAGATCCGTACCCTCACCACTATCCAGACCTTCCGCGCAGCCCTCAAGATCTGGCTCTCCCAGCAGGCCTGGGGATAGGCTTCCAATTCACCCGCCCGAGTGTTTGATTGTTGAATGAAAGTTGTGTTTTACTATTTTTTCTTTGTTCACATATTGTTTTGTTTTTGACCTTGCACCCCCCTCCCCCCCCCCTGTGGTTGTAAGCCGCCCTGAGTCCCCTCAGGGAAAAGGGCGGCATATAAATCCCAATAAACTACAAACTACAAACTACGACTCCCAAGAAATAATAACGTTATGGGTTAGGCGGGGAAATTGAAATTGAAAAACATATTGAAAGAAGTCAGGGCCAACCATGAGCTATGGTGGCACAGTGTGCAGTACTGCAGGCTATTTTTGCTGACTGCTGTTTGCCTGCAATTTGGCAGTTCAAATCTCACCAGGCTCAAGGTTGACTCAGCCTTCCATCCTTCTGAGGTCAGTAAAATGTGGACCCAAATTGTTGGGGGCAATAGGCTGACTCTATAAACTGCTTAGAGAAGGCTGTAGAGCACTGTTAAGCGGTATATAAGTCTAAGTGTTATTGCTATTTCCCTTTTATTGTCAAGCTACATGGATATGTCATAAAGTCACTAGCTGGCTTAAGAAGAATAATGTTTGCTCAATTCAATTTGATTTGTTTTACCTAGGTTAGTTCTATTCTAAGTGTCTTGTGTTAGCCTGTGTGTCATTTCAATCTTTTTAATCCATCTTCCCATGCTTGGCATCGATTTCCCTCTTAGCCATAACCATTCTTTTCACAGCAATTTAAATGCTGAAATTCTCTGGTGCTTAGCCAAGCTTGAATGCAACGGATCCAGAGAGATCCCAAATACCATCATTACACAATGTGGCTGGCTTGATTTTCAAGCTTTTTAAGGAGCTTGAAAATCACAACTCTTTTTATCTTTTCAGTTCTTGGTTTTCTTACTATGCTTTAATCCCTTGTGATCTTTTTCAACTATCAAACATTTTTAAACTGGGAGGATTTCCATTTGTACTTCTATTGTACATGATTAATCCCTTGCTTTTAAACAAGAAACTTTGAGTGACATATGAGTTAAGCTATCTGTTAAATAGGGGAAGCAGTGGCTTAGTGGCTAAGACACTGAGCTTGTCGATCAGAAAGGTTGGTAGTTCGGCGGTTTGAATCCCTAGCGCCGCGTAATGGAGTGAGTTCCCGTTACTTGTCCCAGCTTCTGCCAACCTAGCAGTTCAAAAGCACGTACAAATGCAAGTAGAAAAATAGGGGCCACCTTTGGTGGGAAGGTAACAGTGCTCCATGCGCCTTCGGCATTAAGTCATGTTGGCCATATGACCACGAAGACATCTTCAGACAGCGCTGGCTCTTCGGCTTTGAAACGGAGATGAGCACCGCCCCCTAAAGTCAGGAATGACTAGCACATATGTGCGAGTCAAACCTTTACCTTTAAACATTTGACTACCAGCTTGGTCAGCAGTTCGGCAGTTCAAATCCCTAGCACCATGTAACAGACTGAGCTCCCATTACTTGTCCCAGCTTCTGCCAACCTAGTAGTTCGAAAGGACATAAATAATGCAAGTAGAAAAAATAGGAACCACCTTTAGTGAGAAGGTAACAGCGCTCCATGCGTCTTCAGCATTTAGTCATGCCGGCCACATGACCACATGACCACGGAGACATCTTTGGACAGCCCTGGCTCTTCAGCTTTGAAATGGAGATGAGCACCATCCCCTAGAACCAGACTAGCACATATGTGTGAGGGAAACCTTTACCTTTACCTATCTGTTAAATGGCATGTAAGTATATATATTTTCATGTTATAAGAACAGATCAAACTTTGCTACTTTGTCTAATCAAGATTTGATTATATAATTAATTATTCTATCAAAACATGATCACAGAATGGCAAAAATATTTGCTGCTCCATTAGACAAAATAGTTAAAACAGGAAGGTGTCCAGGACTCATTTCTAAGGAACAAATATCATGTCAAATGAAAACAATAAAGAAAAGAATGGTATATGATGGTATTGTAATTTAAAGTCCATTCAATTTTTTTAGTTAAAGTTCTGGATTAGAAATGGGAGACATGCATTTCTGGTCTACCTGAGGCATGAAATCAGCTGTGGGACTTTTGACCAATAACTTTATCTCAGCATAGGAGGAAGATAACCATTTTCAAAAATCTTGCTAAGGAAACTTCATCAACTGGTCCAGAAAGTTATCTGGAGATGAAGAGGCTGATTGAACACACCAAAACAAACAGACAAACATACACTCCTGCCATCTACCCAGAGGTTCCACCTATTACTAAAGACAGTGATTATCTTTTTTAAAAGTTACCCTATTATTTGGACTAAAAGAAGCACTGGACTGTAGGACACACCTAGATTTAGATGAAGAAAACAAGAAAAAAGTTTTTGGCCTCTGAGCATCCCGTTTTTGCCCTCCCCAGCCCCCAGAAGCTTTTTGCAGGCCAAAAACAGGCCCATTTTTGGCCTCCCAAACCGTCAATTTTTTGGCCCGCAGAGTGCTTCTGGGGGCCAGGAGGGCGAAAGCACAACACATGGATGGTTCGGGAGCCCAAAAACACGCCTGTTTTTGAGTTCCCAAACCTTTGTGCATTGTGTTTTTGGCCTGCAAAGTGCTTCTCACAGCCAGGAGGGCAAAAACGTGACACATGGAGGGTTCAGGAGCTCAAAAATGAGCCCATTTGGGGTAAAAACGGGCTATGTGGAGCACTGCAGAGTGCTTCTGGGGTCCGAGGAGGATGAAAATGCGATGCATGTAGGGTTCAGGGAGCCCAAAAATGGGCCCGTATTCTATCTATAAGAAGCATTGAAATTTTCAACCACTTTTAGGGAGGGTGCATCTTATACTCCAAAAAAATACAGTAATTGCTGTCCACTCTGACATTTTGTTTCTATGGTGTTCAGTGCATTTAAAAAAAATAGCAAAAAAGAAACGTTGTGGTACCAAAGTAGTCCATTGAGTCAGCACACTCTCTGAATGCTTAAGGCAGTCAGTCCTCATTATCATTTCAAGTCTTCTCAGGTGAACCAAAATCAGAAATCAAGTGAGAACCTTGGATCAGGGCATTTTTTCTTTGTTTGGCTTTCTCTGGTTTCTCTTCCCCCCACCCTAAATGATAAAACTGCAGGTGAGAAACATTTAAGCATTATTTTTCATTCTTTTTTCAAAATAAGCAAACTATGGGACCCCACGTGAATACTTTCAGTAGCAGAAGTCTGACATTTCTGCATTAACTCAGTGGCCTTTTCCCACTCCAGAATTCCACAATTCTGTAATTGTAGGGCTTTCTTTAAGAAATAGATTGCCAAAAATTTGGCTCCAGAGGTCCTATTTCCTCTCACTAGCTTCATAATTGCCTTCAAGTACCAGAAGGAGGTAAAGAGGTGAGATGAACCCTAAGAAACTAATTATCTTGAAAGAAACTTTCCACTGCTGGAGGTTGGCTTGGCTTGGGCACTGGACAGAATGACATGATCTCCAAGATACTTTGCAACCTTTAAATTCTATGATTCTATGAACAGTTTCCCCCCCCCGCCTCTCTTTCCCTCCCTCCCTCTTAATAACTCTTAATTAGGGACAAGTAAAATCCTTAAAAACTTTGATCACATGTCACACAATAGGCCAAGATCCATACTCTCTCATACCAGAGAGGAGAATATGTAGCATTACAGAAAGATGGATGAGAATTCAACCGGAATTGAAAGTTTCAAAAACTTTCAACAGTAAGTACAGTTGTGAATCAATGACCTATCAAGATGGTGGGCTTCCCTTTACCGAATATGTGCAAGAAGAAACTTGATCACCCTCCATCTGGAATCTGACCTGGGATGGTTCCCTTTCTTTGATTCTATGATTCTGTGAAAAATTAAAACTTTTGAAGGAAGCAATTTACAGTTTGAATAGATTTCCTTTATTAAATATTAAATTTTAACATTAAAAGTATTAATAACATTATCTTGAGTTAAGCTCCACTATAAATTTTGGTCCCAACTCAAAACAAGATGACTTTTGTAGCCCTCGGAAATTTTCTAGCTGAGATCTTAATTTATGCTAAAGAGACACCAGCCACATCAGCTGAATTAACTGTTGATTTGGGTTAATTTGGATTCCAAGTAACACCCCACTGAAAGAAGACTCCAAGGCTTGAAGTTCCTCAAAGTTCCATTTTATTAGAGATGTCATATTGGCACATCTGGGAAAACCCAAATCTGAGAGTTCCAGGTTTTCCCCACTCAAAAGAAAGTCAAAGATCCATTCCCTTGCACCCCCAAGTCCATCACATGGTCCAGTCAATTCACCATCCCAACTGGAGACAACCCCCAGTTGCTCCCATCCAGGTGCAGTCCGAATGCCCTTGACTCCCAGAGAAAGGAATGTTGTAATGGCTAATCCTCCACCGACTCCTTGTAATCACCCCCTCCTGTTTACCCAGGGACTAAATGTGGCAGCCCTGAAGCTCCAATGAAAAAATGGCTTCCACAGCTGACATCAACCTTGGAAATCAGCGGGCCATCAGATTACCACTGCATCCTTTCTTAGAGAAGAATTTCAGATTCTTTCTATTCAACTCTTTTCTAAAAATCACTAAGCATGTCTCATGCCAGTTGTTTCTTTTCTTGGCAAACTGTAACATCAAAAAGAAGGATGGACATTTTGCTTATCTTCCCCCAGTAATGTGATAGTATATCAAGGCCAAGAAAACATGGGAGCAGGAGAACTACAATGTACAGTTTCCCAAAGCAAGGTGACAAATACAACCAAAGGGAAGAATGTGACCTTTATAGGACACTAGCTGGGTACCTGTGCTTCTCTGTGAAACTGTAAGGAGCCCCAGACTACTCCTGAGTGAAGGAGTGGAACTGAGGTAACGGAATGTGAGGCAACTGGCAGTTGGAACAGAGTTCCAGGTAGGGAGGGCGAGTAGAAAGTCTAAACTCCCAGTACGCAGGCTGGATGAGTCATGCACTGGCCATGCCCACACCTGGTTTAATGAAGAGGTAGCATCAGAGCATCTTACTATATATGGCAGCTGCCAGTTATAAGAAATACTGATGATGTGATGATTTTGACAAATCCCTTCTTAGCAAGCACCTAGAAGCCAAGAGAAACATACGTGCCAAATTTGAGGTTTGTAGCAGTGGTGGGTTACGACCAGTACGCCATGGTACAGGTATACCAGTGCCTGCTGTGAGCACCAGGTACCATTCCGGTACGGTGCTCTGGAGGGCCCACCCACCTGCGCTCCTTACCAGTATTTGAGCTCTTCGGGGCCTTGTGCACACGCGCACAGCGGATACGGCGCCTGCGCAGTACTCCACTGAGCAGCTGGAGCGTTACAGAGGTGTCGCAGGTGGTAAGTATGTATATGTGTGCCGTGCACATGTGTCCGTGTGGTGTGCGCATTCATGTGGTGGACGCTGGGCTCCGTTGCACCATACCGGTTGCAACGGAATCCGGATCCCACCACTGGTTTGTAGGCTTTGCAGTTCTGGAGATTTTGTGATGCGTGAGTGATATTTGGCTTTTATATATATAGATTATCTTAAGCAAAGGAAGACTAGGAAGTTTTTGTGCCCTTTTTGGCTCCTTCTCAGATGTTTGATGCCATCATATATTTGTGATTTGGTTTTTTTTTAGAAGACAACAGTACGAACTGGATTATACGGCCTAATCCAGAAAGACTCTTCTGTTTTATGATGCAATTGGTTGCAGAATATGGCCAAGCAGTCAGGTTCTGTCTAAGGCTGTGATGGCGAACCTATGGTAGGCATGCCAGAAGTGGCACACAGAGTCCCCTCTGTGGGCACATGTGACATTGCCAGATGTTCTTCGTGGATGCCGGAAAATGGCCAAAAAATGGCCCCCATTTTTGGACCATTTTTGGGACCATTTTCAGGCCATTTTTCAGGCTATTTTCAGGCTGAAAAACAGCCTGAAAACTGCCTGAAAATGGCCCCAACAATGGCCAAAAAACCTGGGATGCACGCACCAGCCACTGGTCTTTGGGTTTCTAGTACTCCAGTGCGTACGAAGACCAGTTGACTGGCGCGTATGCATGTACCAGAAACTGGTTGGTTCGTACATGCACACTGGCCACCTGGTCTTTGGGTTTCTGGTGCTCCAGTGCGCACACATGCATGCGTGTTCTGGTTTGGGCACTCAGTGCTGAAAAGGTTCTCCATCCCTGGTCTAAGGCAAAGGCTTCCAAACATTCCACTTAAGGAAAGAGAAAGGAAAAGAGGTGATCTTCATTTTCTGAGAATTGACCATCTTTAAGGCTCTTGGCGCGAGTTTGTGTCAAGTGAATTTCATCTTTAGAATGTTGGTGAAAGAAGCAAGAGCAACAGCTCAGTGAGAGTCACATCAATCCCATTCCCAAGGGTCCAAGCCAATTTCTCTTGTTTTTTCACATGTCTTTCTGCCTGAACCTCCAGCAGCCTTCAATCCCATTAATCCAAGCACTGCTGGCAATGACGAAGACTGATTTCACCAGCAAACGATCAATTTGTATCTCTCTCTCTCTCTCTCTCTCTCTCTCTCTCTCTCTCTCTCTCTCTCTCTCTCTCTCTCTCTCTCTCTCTCTCTCTCTCTCTCTCTCTGCCGCTCCCCCCCCTCCCGGGTTTTTTTTTTGTACGGATGTACAAAATATCATGAAAAAGGTGTTAGTGGTGATGGCTGCACAACGGTGAAATAATAGAGTAATAAGGCAATCCACTTTTGACCTTGCAGGACAGCTAATTCATCTACCCATCTATCTTAATTATTCTCCGGGTTACAAAAGAGAAACTGCACAATTCATTCATTCTATGATGACAATTCCATTTTCCACCCCCAGGAAAGCACCATCCTTCCTCAGAAGTGATCCTGCCACATGATGCATTCCTTGGGTAGCTCACTTACGCTAGCAAGCCTATATAACTTGTTTGGACTACATCCAGAGTGTGGGAACATCTAGGAAGGTCTCCATGAACAGAAGTAACTAGGGAAGGAAATGATGAATCCGACATTCAAGGTGGAGAAACAATGCATAAAACAGGTTTAGTAAAGAGCTCTCTAGCACAGGGGTTCATACTCAAGGCTCGAGGGCTGGATGAGGCCAATGGGGTGCTTAGATCTAGCCCATGGGGCTGACTTTGAAACAGCAAAGGACTGTGGTGCCTCTGCCAGTGAGAAAGGAGCTTGAGAGAGTCAACCGCAGCCTTCTGAGCTCTGATTTCACTGGCAGAAGACTAGCAAAACAAACTAAAGGCAAAACAAAACAAAAGGAGTACCACTTTAAAAATTAAAATAAGAAATCCAAGAAAAAAGCAGCATGGTTACACAAAGAATTCTCTGATAAACTGAAAGACAAAAAAGATAAGTATAAAGAATGGAAAGAGAGATACATAACTGTTGTGACTCGGCAGAAACCTCCTGTGAGTTGTTTCGGGATGCATGCAGGAGAAGGACTGACTGACTCACAGGAAAAGATAACGAGCAGCTGTGGTCGTTAGGATCTCCTCCTGCGGAAAAAAGACGGATGGTGCCAAGCCCTGTTTCAGAAGTCAATGTTCCATTCCGTTCCTTTTATGTTCTAGTCAAGTTCTCCGTTTGTTTGCAGTCATCGAGAAAAAGCACTTGGATAAGTGATTTGATTTATATAATCTTGTTTTGCAGTAGTTTACTTTTGCCACAGCATTTATCTGTGTTTATTTTGGGCTCGCAGCCAGCAAGAGCCGGGACTGATAAAAATATTCCTTTGAACATTCTGTCTGGCTGTAGTTTTGAATGGGCAAGGTGGGGGGTCAGAACAGTTTGACATCTGCCCAGACAAACCTCCATTCATATAATTATGGAGCAGCTTTACGCTGAGAACGCCAGACTGACCCAGCAAATAACAGTATTGGCTGATCAAATTTCTCAGCTGCAGAGATCTGTAACCCCCCCACCCCCAGCCAAGGAGGAAGTGCCCAGTGGCTATGCCGGATAAGTTTGCTGGAAATCAAGCCATGTTTTGCAGCGTTTCTGGGACAATGCCAACTGTTCCTGAGTTTGAGAGCGGAGGACTTTCCCACTGACCGGACAAAGGTGGGATTTATTATTAGTTTGCTCTCATGCATAGCTGCCCGTTGGGCTACACCCTTGTTAACCCAGCCTAGCCCTTTGTTGGATGACTTCCAGGTTTTTTGTCAGTATTTTAGGCAAATGTTTGAGGATCCCATTAAGGGGGAAACAGCAACCAGACGTCTTAAGTCACTGCAGCAAGGGAGTGCTTCATTACAAGAGTATATGAGTGAATTCAGGCTGCGTAGCCAGGATTCAGCATGGAATGAACCAGCTCTGATGGACACTTTCCAAGACGGGTTGTCTGATGCCTTACAAGATGAACTGCTGAGAATGGACAGGCCACCGACGTTTGACACGTTGGTTCACTTGTGCCTCCGGATAGACACCCGGCTGCAGAGACGGAGGCCTCACCGTGCATTCCAGGAGACCACTAGTGTGCCGGTTCATCAAGAGACTGCAGTGGAATGGGAGGAGCCCATGGAGTTGGGTGCTGTCAGACCCCAAGTGTCACGTACAGAGATGGACAGATGACGTGCTGAGGGGTTGTGTTTTTACTGTGGGGATCCTGGACACCTGGCGGGGAGTTGCCCCAAGAAGAGTAGAAGGATTGCACGGCCTGCGGCCGTCCCTCAGCAACAAACTATCGTATCGGACAACCAACACGTTTATGCGGCTCTGATACCCAACTCACACAATGTACCGTGCATCCGTGGTGTGTGGAATCCAAGGGCAGATGCCCTGCCTAGGAAATCAGAGAACTCTGACCCTGCGTACTCGCTTCCACCCTGGACTGTTCTACCTGTCACATCCTGCGCTGCAACTTATCATCCCGTGAGCATACGGTCTCTGATACGGGATGCGCAGCGGGGTGACGAACGGGTAGAGCGATGAAATGCAGAAGTAGGGTCGGCTTCCCCATGGACTTTGGAAGGGGATCTTTTGAAGTATGGGGACTGGCTCTATGTTCCCGCAGGGCTTATCCGTAGACGGGTGCTCTCTCAGGTTCATGGCACTCCCGCAGCGAGACATTGGGTTTTTTTCCGGACAGTGCACCTGGTATCCCATACGTTTTAGTGGCCCTGCTTAAGAAATTATGTGCGGAAGTGTGTGGAGTCGTGTGTCCAGTGTCAATGGGCCAGGTCTGCGAGAAGGGCTTCTCCAAGATTATAGCCCTTGCCGACCCCGGTCCCCGCAGCACAGGACTTCGTTTCTAGGATCCGGGGGGGGGCACCAGTGTCTTGGACTGTGTTCCATGGAGGCCGTCACCAACCCTTCCGGACCGCATCCTGAGCATCGGAACCGGGGGACGGGCCCTGCAGTGGGGGATAGTGTTGTGGCCTGGCAGGAGTCGTTGGAGCTGCCACCAGAATCCGACAGTGAGGGGTCTTATGAGTTGGCCTTGGAGGAGGTGGAGGACCCTGGACAGGGTGTTATGGCCCGGGAGGAGATGTTAGAGCTGCCACCAGAATCTGACAGTACGGGGGCTGGTGGGTCGGCCTTGGAGGAGACAGGGTGTTATGGCCCGGCAGGAGCTGTTGGAGCTGTTGCCAGAATCCGACAGCGAGCGGGCTGGTGGGTCGGCCTTGGAGGAGGTGGAGGTCCCTGGACGGGGTGTTGACGCTGCGCAGGGCGGGAAGAGACGTGGTGGCCACCGGGTGCCGGGGGAGCATTGGATCAAGGGGAATGTTCCTGAAAGTATTTGGGAGTTATATCAGGAGGCAAACAGGCTAAGGGCTACTCAGCAGAAAGGACAAAGGAGGAAACACAGGAGATGATTGCGAGCCTATGGACAACACATCCCGACCACATCCGGACTGTTAGACCCGGGGGAAGGGCCCTGCGGTGGGGGACTCGGCAGAAACCTCCTGTGAGTTGTTTTAGGATGCACACAGGAGAAGGGCTGACCGACTCACAGGAGAGGATAACAAGCAGCTGTGGCTCATTAGGATCTCCTCCTGCAGAAAAAAGACAGATGGTGCCACACCCTGGTTGCAGAAGTCAACGTTCCATTACGTTCCATTTCTGTTCCACTCAAGTTCTCCGTTTGTTTGCAATCATCGCGAAAAAGCACTTGGATAAGTGATTTGATTTATATAATCTTGTTTTGCAGTAGTTTACTTTTGCCACAGCATTTATCTGTGTTTATTTTGGGCTCGCAGCCAGCAAGAGCCGGGACTGATAAAAATATTCCTTTGAAAATTCTGTCTGGCTGTAGTTTTTGAACGGGCAAGGTGGGGGTCAGAACACATAACTAAGGCAGAAAACCAGCATGTAGCCTGAATCTGCACGATGATGAAGTCAGGAATGCTAAGGCTCAGAATGAACTAAGACTTGCAACAAATGTCAACAATAATTTTAAAAAAGTTCCTTTCAATATATAAAAAACAAGAAAAAGATGGAGTTAATCTATTTCCAAAGCACCAGGCGATAAGAAGCAATGGATAGAAACTAATCAAGGAGAGAAGCAACCTAGAACTAACAGTGAGAACAATTATCCGGTGGAATGACTTGACTTCAGAACTTGTGGGTGCTTCTTCCGTGGAGGCTTTTAAGAAGAGACTGGACAGCCACTTGTTTTGAATGGTATAGGGTCTCCTGCTTGAGCAGGGGGTTGGACTAGAACAGGGGCCACCAACCTTTTGGACCTCAGGGACCACTAAATTCATAATTTTAAATCCCACGGACCACTAATATGATCTGCCTAATGACCGGCTGGGTAGGTGTGGCAAGGTGTTCATGTGACTAGGTGCACATGGCCAATTTGATGTCACTCCTGTCAAGGGGCGCTTTGCCAGCCTCTACTTGCCACTCCTCACCTGCCCGCCCAGGCTCCTTAGGGCCGCAACAGGAATCAGTTGTTGGAGCTAAGCAGCCATCATGAGAAAGAGTTGGCAAAACAGCTCAGTTCAAATTGGATCTGACCAAGAAGGAGGCTCAGCAGAAGCACCTCACTGAGGACTGTATAGTACCTGTAAACTCCACTATGAAATTATTGTGAAGTTTCCATTTAAAACTTAAAATATTTTATCTAAATTGTATGCCTCAGTATGTATTTTGAAATATTTTAAGTGTGAGAAAGCTGAAAGTTTATATGAACTTCAAACAACAGTGATCTATATCATTTCAGTGGAAAAAAGTATGAAAAGTGGAAAGCAATTAAATATCTTCAACTTAGTTATTAATAACATCTTGATTAAAAAATATTTTTGTTGTAATAAGGATTTTGGGAGCGGCACATAAATCAATGAATCAACATTTTCAAGAAAAATCAAGCACTTGGGATGACTTGGTATGTCCCATGATTTCAAGTTCTGAAAAATGAGCTTGTCAATCAGAAAGGTGGGCAGTTCGACGGTTCAAATCCCAAGCACCGTGTAACGGAGTGAGCTCCCATTCTGTCAACCTAGCAGTTCGAAAGCACATAAAAATGCAAGTAGAAAAATAGGAACCACCTTTTGTGGGAAGGTAACAGCGTTCTGTGTGCCTTCGGGGTTTAGTCATGCCAGCCAAATGACCATGGAGATGTCTTCGGACAGCGTTGGCTCTTCAGCCTAGAAATGGAGATGAGCATCACCCCCTAGAGTTGGGAATGACTAGCACATATGTGCGAGAGGAACCTTTACCTTAGCATAAATACTTTTTATTTACTGTCTCTTTAATGCTATGATATCCTTTGAAACAAAAACAAAACAAAAATAAACATCTAATCCTAGTGTTCCCAATGAGTTTTTTTTATTGTCCTTTGTGATAGTTTTATCTTAATGTTGTCTTTACATGAGCAGGAGAAGAGGAAGCTCACCAAATATAGCTCACTTTATTTTTTCCTAGCTGTCAGCTATTCCTTTGCCAATGATGGGCTGGGGAATTGACTAGCATTCTGCACTACAAAAAGAAAAGACATTTCATCAAAAAATGATGTCCCATTTTTGGCTACAGGATTCATGGTTAAACTGTGAGGTTATAAACTGGCATGAATAAATGAAGGAAGGAAGGAAGGAAGGAATCAATGAATGAATGAATGAATGAATGAATGAATGAATGAATGAATGAATGAATGAATAAATAAAATAATAATTCCCCCACTATAAATAATTTAGCCTCTATGGCCTACCTCCGTAATCGGCAATTCCTAGCTCTGGAGCTGCATGCGGCTCTTTCATCTCTTTACTGCGGCTCTCTGTTGCTCAAAATAGGTGTCACAACTGCCAATGTGCGACACCCACCAGCACATGATTTATTGAGCTTTTTGACCCCCGGTAGGCCAACCATGGATACATCCAAGAAAAGAAAAATTTCAGAAAAAAACAGAATGTTTAATTCAACTATAGATGCTAGTTTTGTGGCCACTCAAGAAATAGTCAGGCACGGGAAGGGTTTTGTGGCTCCCGGTGTTTTCTTTCTGTGGGAAACAGGTCCAAATGGCTCTTTGAGTGTTTAAGGTTGATGGCCCCTGGCCTATATCTTCTGAATTGTTCCAGCACATTGTAACTGTGAGCTCAGAGATCAGGAGTATATATTCAGATGACAGCTTGATTTTCTCCAAGATCCCAGTTGCAAAGGACATGCTGATTGCCCTCCTAGAAGAAAAGGAGACTAGAAGCAGAACTGTTGGATGGCCTCCCCGCATTTATCAAGAAAGTTAAATTAAACTCATGAAGAATTTGCACACCAAGAAGCTTCCTAGAAGAGACAGAAAGCCAAATGGAGGGCAGAACGAGAAGCAGAATGAAACACTAAGTTCTGGCAAGATCTCTCATGTTCTAGAATTTTGAATATTGATGACCATGATGATGCTGATGTTGTTGTTGATCTTGTTGATGATGATAGAGATTATGATTCCAGAGGAAGAGCAATTGTTGCAAACATTGGGCTGAAATTCTAGAAGGGGAAGAGGAGGAAGCAACAGTGTCATCCCTTGGGCCGCCGGAGCTGCCATTCAGATGGGGAACCGGAAGCCACCAGCTGGGCAGCACATCCATACCTGCAACTTGTGCCGGAGACTATGCCTGACAGCAGGCCACACCACATACTGCGCAGCTGAGCCGCACGGAGGAACCACAGGCCACTGAGACCCTATAGGGTGTAGGGCATCCCCAACACGTTCTCCTGCCGCCGCAAAGACTGCCAAGGGCCAGGTGGGCTGTGATCGCCATGAATAGATGCTGCACAGAGCCTGCCAAGAAATGGATGGGCAGCAGAGTGTGCACAGAGTGCCTGAAGCTTGCATAGCCAGTCCGAGGGCTGCAACATCATTAATGGACGGGTGATGCATGAGGGGTGGGGCTTATAGGGGGGGAAAGGCCCGGGGAGAGGAACCATAGGGGTGGAGCGGAAGCTATTTAAGGGGTGGAGGGATAATCCATGTTAACATTGACTTTGCCTGTTTCCTATTTGTCACTCTGTGCCGGTTGTTACTGCTTGTTGGATAACGGTTTCAGTTAACCATCTTTGGCTTTGTCTGAACTCTTTGCTGAACACCGAAATGTGACAAACAATAGTACTAATGGGAGATGCTCTACTGAGAAAGATTGAAGCATCTTATTGAGAGAAATGCAGTGCCTGTCTTTGCATACTTTTAGGATGTTATATAGAAATAGTCCCAAGATGTTTTAAATACACTTAAAAATGTCCTTACTGATTCATGTGGAAATAATGACACAGCTATAAAGAGGTTTCAAAACATTTTCAAGGAAATTATAGGCAGGAGGCTAAATGAGTTGAGGGATCTGTCTTCTTAAAGTTGCAGTCTCCAACCACTCTGGCTTGGCAGATAGGCAGAAGTGGCAGGAGCCGAGAGGGGATGGTTTCATGTGCATGCAAGCACCACTTTCACAAATGCAGCTTCACACCTCTGCAAATGTACACACTCACTCATCACTTCCACAGCCAGGTTCCAAATTGACTGCAGCCTGGCAATGGCCTGCAGATCAAGGGTTGGGGATTCCTGTCTTAAAGGATGGTCTCTTGAGGCAGCTCTGGCATAGCTACAAAGTCCTGACAGGAGGCCACCTTAAATGGGGTGAATCCTGTGTTACTCTGCACAGAATAGTTATATGCTACCTCTGCAAAAGGCAACTGGTCAGCTCAATTGTCCTGTTGGTAATTAATGTAGTACCTGAGATACTGTTCCAGGACTGAGTTGGTCTTCTCACATGGCGTATTAGTTTGGGGGGGGGGGGCATGTAGGAGGAGATTAAGTCCTGGGTGGTTCAAAACAGCTTCAAAAATTCCTGCCAAAACTGAGATGTAAACTGCACTCCTGTTTCTGAAATAATGTGCTCAGGCACACCATGCAACCTATACACATGTTGTAAGGAAAGTTTAGTTAGCATTTTTGAAGAGGGAATCTTGAGGCAGGGAGCAAAGTGTACCTGCTTCGAAAAAGGAGCGATAACAATCCAAATAACAGTGTTCCCCCTACTTTTGACAATTCCACAATGAAGTTGATAGTTATTTCTTTCCATGGTCTAATCTTAAATCTGAATCTTATGTTGGAGGGGGAGGAAAGTCCCCAGCCAGATCTCCAGCATGGGTTTCTGAAGCTTGCTTGTTCTCAGCTGCCGTAGAAATGGGGAGGGGGGCATGGGAATCTGGGTTGGGGAAACAAGCTGGTGTATGGTAGTCCCATGAGAACTGGAAGGGAGATTTGCACTCGTGAATTATAGCACTACTGAGTGGGGTTGTTTATACTCTATCAAAGACAACCATCCTGAGACTCCAGGTGCAAAAAATACCAGCAGAGGAGCTTTCCCAGAACATCATACTGGATGTTGATTGGATTCTTAGTGCTGGACCCTGGGGGGGAGGGATTTGGGGTAATTTTCAATGTGTAACTTTCATACTGTTTGATTTGGTTCTTGCCTTACTTTCACTGCTATCATTTCAAACTTAGTAAAAATACCTCCAGTGGTGAATTTTTTTTTACTATTGGTTCTGTGGGCATGGCTTGGTGGGTGTGGCAGGGAAAGGATACTGCAAAATCTCCATTCCCACCCCACTCCAGAGGAAGGATACTGCAAAATCTCCATTCCCACCCCACTCCAGGGGAAGGATACTGCAAAATCTCCATTCCCACCCCACTCCAGGGGAAGGATACTGCAAAATCTAAATTCTCACTCCACTCCAGGGGAAGAATACTGCAAAATCTCCATTCCCACCCCACTCCAGGGGAAGGATACTGCAAAATCTCAATTACCACTCCACTCCAGGGGAAGGATACTGTAAAATCTCCATTCCCACCCCACTCCATGGGAAGGATACTGTAAAATCTCCATTCCCACCCCACTCCAGGGGAAGGATACTGCAAAATCTCAATTCCCACTCCACTCCAGGGGAAGGATACTGCAAAATTTCCATTCCCACCCCACTCTGGGGCCACCCAGAGGTGGTATTTGCCTTTTCTCCGAACTACTCAAAATTTCCGCTACCAATTCCCCAGAGCCTGCTGAATTTCACCCTGCTCTTCTCTAATCTAATGGAGTTGGGAGTTGTCTTTCTTGAGATTTCAATGGAGGCAGGACTGACAGTATCAAACTCAGCTGAGAGATCAACAAGATAAGGACAGATGCAGCGCATATTCTGCTTCTGCCTAAGTCATAAGAAAGGAAAGTTATAGACTGAACAAAAATTATCCAGAGCAGTCAGATCCAGTGATTACCTTTTTGGGAGGGGGTGAACCACTCCCTCTTCTCAAAGAGGAATTTAAATCTGCCAAAATGCAATCACACATCAACTCCTGGGAGGCTTTAACCAATCAGGAAGACATGTATCTAAACAGAGATGACTAAGTGAAGAGTCACAATCACTCTGTCTACCTGATCAGGCTAACAGGATTAAGGTGCTTAACTGAGCCTCAGTCATCTTCCACAGGACCTGCTTCAAGCTAGAATCCAGCCTCATGTGAATTCATTGTCTGTCATTTTCATGCAGTTTTTCTTCAGAGCTTGCTATGCTGCACTCACCATCTCTAGCAAAAGTATATTTTCTCTAACACCTAGGGAGTCAAGGGTGATTGTTTCCTGGGGAATAACCTGGGGCCTGTCTGACAATAGGCAAGCTCTGCTGTAGCAATCAACCAGGAGACCAATGTCTACTGAGCAAAAAATGGCCAGCCACAAAAGTGGCTTGGAAGAAGCTGGAGCTCATAGAGGGACCCCTGCCAAGCCACAACTCCCCAAAGAGGAGCTCGAGGGGCTGGGGAATGTGAGCATCAATGAGGAAGTCCTGAAACACGAGTGGTTGCTCACCCCGGGGGTGAAAAATGAAGAAGTTGAGGGGAAAGCCCTCAGGGAACACCCAGGGAAACCATGGAGTCAGGGGACAGGAATGATGCAGTGTCTGGGGCAACAAATGACTTCCAAGGAAGCTAGACGAACAGGAGGACCTGGTCAAACAAGCCCAAAGAGTACTGAGAGACACCTTCTAGAACCAGCGAACTGGCCGAGATTCAACCTATGCTGGGACCAATGGAAAATGATGTCATAGCGTAGGCATCTTAGTTGGGGAGGTAGCCATCTCACCTGAACTCTTTCCAGATTCAACCTATGCTGGGACCAATGGGAGATGACATCATAGCGCAGGCATCTGTCGTTGGGGAGGTAGCCATCTCACCTAGACTCTTTCCAGCCCAAGCAGCCCACCACCAGCTGCTCAAATGGTGCAGCCCCACAGCAGGGGATGCCATGGTGCCCCCTCACACAAGGAAGCAGCTTCAAAGCTTCCTAGGGTTTTTAAACTTTTACCAGCAATTTATTCCCTCTTTTGCACAAATTGCCCTATCCATCATGGACATATTAAAACAAAAGGGGAGAGAAAGCCCAAACCTAGTCAACCCTTAAAGTGGACCATGAAATGCTAGGCACCATTCAACTAAGACACCCAAACCCAGATGCCTTCTTTGTGATTCAAGTGGACACTAGTGACATGCCTATAGGAGGCATGTTGCTACAAGAGAACCTCCAGGTAATCCTTCAATCCTTTGCCTACACCTCCAAAAATCTAACTGATACAGAATGGAGATGGATGATGAGAGAGAAGGAAGCTTATGCAGTTCAGTGGGCATTGCTAACTTGGTGGCATTTCCTAGAAGGGTCTAAACACCTATGTGAAATATGAACAGATCATAATAAATTGGAGGCTTTAAAACCCCCACAGAAGTCATCCTCTAAGCAAGCCCGCTGGGATTTGCTGATTTCAATCAGTTTAATTTTACGCTGCGCTGCATCCTGGGAAGAGGAGGACTTTCTAGAGGATGCCCTGTCCAGATTACTGAAATAAAACAGTGTCAGACCTCAAATCATCCAACTGGTCACTCCTTCAAGCCGATTGGTGGCAGCCATAATCATGAGGGGTTAGGGGAAAGCTGAACTGGACATTCCCTGTGAGGTGTTAGACAGACTGAAAACTGCCTTAAAAGATGATGAATAGCTGATAGCCCACAAAGAACAGTGTATCCTCAGGGATGGACTGGCCTGAGTGGGAGCGAAATTATATGTCTCCACCTCCCTGTGGGCTATGGTTTTACAGACTTGCCATGACTCAAAAGCAGTGGGGCATTTTGGCTTTGTAAAAACCCTACATTTAGTCAAACAGCAATTTTGTTGGCCATCCCTTAAAAAAAAGATATTGAGAGCTATATGGCCAATTGCCCAGTTGCAAAAAGACAGTCAGGGAAGCCTATGGGACAACTGCAACCAGTGGCAAACCCCCATGCACCTTGGAAAGAAATCTCCATGGACCTTATAACAGAACTACCTGAGGGTGCAAGAAACACTCAAGTGTGGTTATGGATTTATTTTTAAAACAAGTCCATTTCATTCCATACCTGAAATCCCATAAGCCCACACCTGACTAAATTGTTTGTGCAACATGTATAAAGGCTTCATGGCATCCCTGATCACATAATCTCAGATGGGGTGGGGGTGGGGGCACAATTCACTTCTCACTTTTGGCATGAATTTTTCAAACTGTTGGGAACCGCCCAGGGCTTAAACTCTTCCCATCACCCCCAAATGAATGGGGAGTGTGAGAGACCCAATTTAGTAGTGGAACAATACCTCAGATGGTATGTTAATTATCAATAAGACAATTCGACTGATCTCTTGCCATCTGCAGAGGTGGCATATAATAATATAATAGCAGCACTGGGTTTACTCCCTTTAAGGTAACCTCAGGCCAAGACTTTGTAGCAATCCTTGAGTTACCCTTGGAGAAACCCCCAAACCCCTTAGAGTGGATGCAACAATTGCAAAATACATGGTCAGTAGCCCACAAAGCACTAGAAGAAGCGCAGGAAGTATACATGTGGCAAGCTGATAAAAAAAAACTATCAAACCAAAGGAGTTTAAAGTTGGTGACAGTGTATACCTTTCCCTTCCCCATTAGCAAAATTATCAACTCAGTCATAGTCCCATTAGGATTGCCAAAGAACCTGAAATTCAGTATTTCACTGTAGCCTACTGAAATCAGAAATGACCTCGCCCTTTGGCTCACCTCCCACACCACTCCTTCCTATTTTCATAGAGGGGAAGCAACACTTTGAGGTGAAAGAATTTTTGGATTCTTGAAAACATGAAGGCAAGGTGAGAGAAACATTTCTGTGCCTCACAATCCGAGTGGGTTGAAAGATGCCACATTCGAGCTGACAGACTTCCCCGTGCTTTCCATAAAAAATACCCTGACAAACCCAGAATGCCTGATCTTGGTTCAGTACCTAAATTTTCCTTTCTTTATTTTACAGGGCTAATGCCTTTGAAAAGAGGGGCCGAATGTCAGCTGCCCATCTTTGCTTTCTTTGAAGCTCTCTAGCAGTTGCCATAACTGGGCAGGGGGAGGTGTTTGGGAGGGGGAAAGTGTTGAAGGTATGAAAGAATGTTGTGGGCAATTGGGAAGTATGGGCACTAACAGGAACCAGAGATGCCAAACTGAGCCATTTTCCTGACTTCAAGATTGCCAGCCCTCAGAAAAGAATTGACACTGGTGCCTGAGGCACTAGGTTCCCAAAATATAGGAATAGAGCCTAATTGGACTACTCTCACAGGGGTGATAATTCTGTACATTGGGGATTGCTTTCAATATATAATTTCTGTGTAGGTTTTTTTCAGAGCTTACCTCACTACGCTGCACTCGGCACCTCTAGTAAAAGTACCTTTTCTCTAATATCTGCAGAGTAAGCTGTGGCTAGTCTGACAGTTACTTCTTCGTTACAATTGCCCATCCTGGTAATTGTAGATAGAGTTACATACCACCTGTAAATATTTCATACCTATTTTCTCTTAAATTGTACCTTTTGGTAAATATTATTGATTTTTATAGCTTTTTCCATTATTGTACTGTAATCACTTTTTTAAAGTTTTGTATCTACTTTATGTGTGATTCGTTCCATCCCAGAGACCTAGTGGTATATGTACCATTTATATTGTAGGAAGTTAAAACCCACAACTCTCCTAGAAAATGGAATATTTTAGGAAATATTTAAAGGACAGAATATTTCCTCTAAATGGGAGACAGAAACTCAGCTTCCACCTACCTTTGTCAATGAGCCATTAAGGCCTGAGCCAGTCTATTCTATATAACAAAGATCTCCCCGCTTCAGCTCCAGAATGATGGGATTAAAGCATGATAATATTACCCATCTCACTACATGTCACCTGCGAAGAAGCGATGCTCAACCAAACTTGGATTCAAAACACAGCCTACAGAGTTGCCCCTGCATTGCCCCATGGGAATCTGACAACCAATCAGAATACAAGCTCAAGTTCAAAGGCCAGAGAGGGCATAAAACCAGGGACTTTCAGCATCTTGTTCTCTTTTTCTTCTTCACCCAACATCTGGAAGCATGTGATCCCGCTTTTCTGTTCAGGAGCTCAAGTCATGCGATCCTGTCCACCATTAAACCATCTTTCCAAGCAGCCTCCATGTTTCCAGTGTTTTTTTCCCCACTTGGAACTGAACCCAGAAGGACATTTCTTCCAACAATGAAAGATTTATCTCCTAATGAAAGATTATGATTTTGCTTAAGAATTCCTTCAATCCTCAGCTCCTTCATAGCAGCTCCTTGAATCTTTAAAGAATTTTTGTAGTCTCTAATACATACCGTATATACTCGAGTATAGGCCGACCCGAATATAAGCCGAGGCACCTAATTTTACCACAAAAAACTGGAAAAGTTATTGACTCGAGTATAAGCCTAGGGTGGGAAATGCAGCAGCTACCGGTAAATTTCAAAAATAAAAATAGATACCAATAATGTTTTTGAATATTTATTTCAAAGAAAAACAGTAAACTAGCGGTGTATTCAATGAAATACTTCACTCACCTCATGATGCTGATGTCCCGCTGTGATGATGATGTCCCGTGCAGCCGCGGGAGCGATGTCCCGCCTCCTATGACACACGGCACAGTGATTCCTATCATTGGATCACTGTACCAGAGGAGGTGGGACATCGCTATGTGGCTGCTTGCCATAACAAGGAGGAGGTGGGACATCGTTGCAGAGCGGCAGGAGGGGAGGAAGGGGAATCGTAAGACAGCCCTGCATTACATTAGAACGTGAGGAGGGGGATGGTGCGGTGCGCGCTGCGCGGCAAACTGACACAGAGGGAGGGGAAACTAACAGGGGCACTGGGCCATTCACGAGTGTCACCCAGCGGCATGGCCCCGCCCCTTTTTCTCCTCCATTTCGGGCAAATTTTTCACTGACTCGAGTATAAGCCGAGGCGGCTTTTTTCAGCCCAAAAAGTGGGCTGAAAAACTAGGCTTATACTCGAGGATATACAGTAATTCTCCTCACTGGTCTAAACCTGTTCCATTGTGTCTATATCCTGTACACTTACTTGAAATGAAAACTCATCAAACAGAATGCAGGATTGATTATTTCCTGTTTTGGAAATTATGCAGCAGCTTAAAGGCGTTGATGCAGTTTAAATTTGCATTTCTCTTTTCTGCAGCACAACATATTGCTAGCTCATAGTCAATTTGCAATCAGTTACCATACCATTATCTTTTTCACAAGTAACATTATTTGTGGTCAATGATTACAAAAGACATTTTCCAAAAGATTATGGGATAATAAAATCCTCCATCATGCCTCTTTCAAATATCTCCTTTTGGAAAACAGTAGCCCCCAATTAACTACTATATTGCTTTTATTTCTTCTTTTGCTTATTTTACAAGTTTCTCTCAACTTTGTCATTATTTCCATTCCCTTAGATTTCACTTCCTTCCTTTCTATTTATTTCTTTTTTAACAAGTTAACATTTTTGCTCATTGTACTTACTCCTCCTATCATTTATCTTCTACGTACAGGAGTTATCACAGTACCTACATTAGCACCACCTACTTGTAATTCAGGACATCTTTATCCATTTATGTAAACCCAAGTGTAGCCTCCAATTGTTCCAACCCTGCTAATTGTACAGATATGGCAATGATTTTGCATTTCTTTCATATACAGCACAACAAGGTTGTTTTCAGGAAAAAACCCAAATGTACCACATGCCATAGCCATAGAATTGCCATTATTCATTTTCTGTTCTATTTCTTCTGAGTCCTAATTTATCACCTTTGGAGACAATTCCTTTGTTTCTTCTTATGTCTTACTCAGGAGCACAGCTTAACTGAACCAAATTAGTAGCATCCCCAGCATTGTAATAATATTGTCCTAATATTATAATAGAACTAATAAAAACTAATAAAACTAATAAAAACTAATGAAACTGTCCTAATATTCCCTTGTATTCATATTCATTTCATGTATTCATAATCATGTTTATACTTATATCTGTTATCTAATTCATGCTTGATGAAATAAATAAATAAATAAATAAATGGTTTAACTGAACCAAATTAGCAGTGTCCCCCTGCAGGGTAACAATATTGTCCTAATATTATAATAAAACTAATAAAAAATTAATAAAGCTAATAAAAACTAATAAAACTGTCCTAATATTCCCTTGTATTTGTATTCATTTCATGTATTCATAATCATTATACTTATATCTGTTATCTACCGTATTTTTCGGAGTATAAGACGCACCTTTTTTCCTCAAAAAAGAGGCTGAAAATCTGGGTGCATCTTATACACTGAATACAGCATTTCTTGCCTCCTGAAGCCCCGCACCCTTCACCAAACTGGTCATGCATAGCCTTATGGAGGCTTTCACAGAGCTCCTGGGGGCCGGGGAGGGCAGAAATGAGCAAAAAGCGGGCCATTTTTTGCTCAATTTTACCTCCCCCCAGCCCCAGGAGCACTCTATAAGCCTTCATAAGGCTATGCATGCAATTTTTTTGGCAAAAAACGGACCCATTTTCATGAAAAACAGATGATTTTTTGCTCGCTTTTGCCCCCCACCCCAGGAGCACTCTGCAAGCCCCCCCCCAAGGTTATTCATGCCTTTTTTTTAAAAATGGGCCCATTTTTGTGAAAAACGGGCTGTTTTTAGGACGTTTGCAGAGTGCCAAAAAAAATTTTTTTTCTTTCGGAAAGCTCTTTAACTGATTGATGAAAATTACTTTGATCAAGTGCTTTGCTGGTAGAAACAAAGTCTTAGGTGCTACAGATTGTCAGCAATTTCCTTCTCCAGCACATGGATAAATACACCGGAAAACATCTACCTACCTATCTACCCTCTCTCCCTACCTACCTACCTACTGCATTTCTCTCTCTCCCTCTCTCCCTCTATCTACCTACCTACTCTCTCTCTCCCTATCTACTGCATTTCTCTCTCCCTCCCTCTATCTACCTATGTACCTACCTACCTACTCTCTCTCACCCTACCTATCTACTGTATTTCTCTCTCTCTCTTTCTCTCTCTCTCTATCCCTCTATCTACTAACCTAACTACTCTCTCTCTGTCCCTACCTATCTGCTATACTTCTCTCTCTCTCTATTTCTCTCTTTCTATCCCTCTACATACCTACCTACACACTCTCTCTCCCTCCTATCTACTGAATTTCTCGATCACTCAATCTCTCTCTATTTCTCTCTCTCTCTCTCTATCCCTTTATTTGCCTTCCTACCTAACTACCTAACTATTCTCTCTCTCTCCCTACCTACCTATTGCATTTCTCTCTCTTTCTCTCCCCCTCTATCTCTCTATCTACCAACCTGCTTGTTTTTTAAATTTGCCTCTTCAAAACCTTGGTGCGTCTTATACTCCAAAAAATATGGTTCCTCATGTTTGACTAAATAAATAAATAAATAAATAAATAAATAAATAAATAAATAAATAAATAAATAAATAAATAAAGGATCTCAAAGAGATGTCTCCTGCCAGTCAAAAAATGAGATTAGGTTAAGCTGGCAAGATTTGTTCTTTGGTACAGAATTCCACCTAAGGGTGTGTTTTTCCTTTTACGAATTAACAAAGCTCCTTTAAGTTTTATGAATAACCATAACTGAGAAAACATTGAAATCACATTTTAATGTATCCTAATATTTATGATACATTATTCTGTGTCATTTATGGCTGATAAGAAATTTCATTACATTTTTTTTTTTCCATTTTAAAGCATTTGAATTAAATTGTGCTCAAAAGCTGTTTAGAAATTATTTTAGCAATGAACATTTATGGGAAGTTACAAGTAACCTCTAAATATTTTGCAAACCCACCACATAAAAAGAGACCAAATATTTGAAATGAGGTCAAAAGTCCATATTATCCTGCTTTAGGGCAATAGCATTATGAGGGTTTCCAATAAAACTACAAGGAAATAAGAATAAGCATTTTGAAGGTTCCCCCCTCATTCCTTTTCTCATACTACAATCCACCTGATTTCTGTAAACACAATACATAGTGCAGCCGTAGCACACCTATCTCTTTTATTTAATCTGATCCACATTTCAGAATGGAGCATGCACCGAGGAACGAAATTGCTCCCATGATTTTGTATTGGAGGCTATCATTAGAGAAGAGGGGACAAGGCAAAAGCCAAAGGAAAACATAAGGGCCAAAGGGGATGAGACGAAAGCTTAGAATAGAAATGGAATAATAAGGTCATTTGTTATCGAAACTCCTCTTAAATTGTGTGCATGTAATGCAAGGGATGGTAATTTTGTTTCACTCACTTTGGGGACCGCATTGTCTGTCTCCGAAGCTTTTTCTAATTTCTCCCTGTAATGTACAATTTTCGGAATCTTTCATTGTAATGATTTTAATGCAATCAGCAAAACTATGCATGTAATTGTCTTTGGCACAATGTGTAGGCAGAGTGGCACTTGGGGAGAACTCCCTGAACCCCGGGCTCCAGCGGAGAATGCAAAGCAGGCCTGTTTTCAATCACTGCAGCAGAAGGCAGCCGGCAATGTCTGCAAAAAGCTGCCACAAAAAAACATTTGTCGAAAGACAATGACAAAAAGGGGGGGTGTCTCCGCTCGGCGCTATTCAGAGACAATTTGTAAGCGCGACTGCTGAAGTCGATCCAAACCCTCCTGAACAGCTGGAGCTCTGCAGTGATTGATAAGTGTGCCCAGGAGAACTTCATTTCTGCTTGAATGAAGACAAAGGCCCCATGATGCTGGGCGGATGGGTAATGTCACTATCATTAAGTAGCGAGAGTGGATACACCAGACCTTCAGATGGGGACACCCAGCTCTTGAGGGAGAGGTCAGGGCACACACACAAACACACACACACACCCCTCCCTCAAACCTAGCACAAAGCACAACCTTTTCTAATTGAAGCCAAAACAGAAGTTCTTAGAGCAGTCATTTGGTTTTTTTTGTCATTGCTCCGCTCAGTTCTCACCAAAATAAGTACTAAAGTTAAAAAAAATAATAACCCTAAGGTAGTTGTCAATATTTACAATAGAGTATATGTTATCAAACATAGGTTACAGTATCTATAGGTTATAGAAAACATAGGTTTTCTATGGAAAAATAGATCAAATTCAGAAAACAAAACAGAAATTAATTTCTGGATGGTGGGGAGGATGCCGATTACAGTTAACAATAGTCATCAAAGAAAAAGTTAGGGTTAATTAGCTATATTGCTTGACTGTTGTTCCTCTGTAGCCAATCTTACTGTTAAAACTAAAGGTAAAGGTTCCCCTTGCGCATATGTGCTAGTCGTTCCCAACTCTAGGGGGTGGTGCTCATCTCCATTTCAAAGCCACTGTCTCCGTGGTCAAGTGGCCACCATGAACGCTGTTACCTTCCCACCAAAGGTGGTTCCTATTTTACTACTTGCATTTTTACGTGCTTTCAAACTGCTAAGTTGGGAGAAGCTGGGACAAGTAATGGAAGCTCACTCTGTTATGCAGTGCTAGGGATTACAACTGCTGAACGGCTGACATTTCTGATCGACAAGCTCAGTGTCTTAGCCACTGAGCCACCTTGTCCCTTACTGTTAGAAACCAAAATAAATTCTGTCTTCAAATGTAAACTGTTATTGTGCTTTAGTTTAGTGAGGGCAGTCTTTAAGGTGAGAACCAGTCTGTTGCAGTGGTGAAAGCACCAGGCTAAAAACCAGAAGACCGTGAGTTCTAATCCCATCTTAAACCCAAAGCCAGCTGGGAGTTTATGGCCAGTCACTTTGAACTCTAGGAAGAAGACGGTAAGGGCAAACCACTTCTGAAATTTTGCCAGGAAAACAGCAGGGACTTGTCTAGGCAATCTCCAAGGTCAACATTGACTTGAACGCACACACACTTTTAGAAGTGCTCTCTCAGTGCTCCAAATCTAGAACAAGAATTAATGATTTTTGGGATGTCTTTTGCAAGGTGGGCCTTGTTCCTATTATAGTCTTCTGCTAAGATTCTGCTCTAAATTCCATCCTAGACACAATCCATAAATAGAGTAGAGTAGAATAGAGCACTCAAGGGAACCGGCGGCTCATCCAGGCAGTTCTCATAACTACCATCTGGCCTCTTCCCGTGTTTCATCTTCCCTGAGTCTTCACACTGACCAGTTTTGGGTAGGTGCTGGGGCTCAGGACTCCGGACAGCACTCCGGAATTCAGGATATAATTATTAAAGGAGATTTGGGATAATGTCAGGGTTCCAAATAGCATCCTCAATAAAATAAAAGTCCAAGGCTAGAAATTCCTCAAAGTTCCAATGTCTTAGAAGAGACAGAGGATGAGAGCCTTCAATTGACTGAAGATTTAAGGCCGTGGATGATCCACCTGATTCCACAGGCCATGTCTTTAACATAGACATTGGGCCTCAAAGAGAAGATACTCATCTTGGCTGCCATAGGTGTCAGGGTTCCAAATAGCATCCAAAAGTAAATCAGAGTCCAAGGCAAAGTATTAGTCAAAGTTCCAATATATTAAGAGAGCCATGTTGGCACATCTGGGAAAACCCGAATCTGAAAGCTTCCCAGTTTTCCCCACCCAGTTAAAAGTTCAAGATCTTGCACCCACACCCACAAGTCCATCACATGGTCCAATTAGCCACCGCCATGAAGGAAGATTCCTCCCATCTGTGTCAGTCCAGGTGCTGGGGCAAGTTGACCTTGACTTTCTGAGAAGGGATGTTATTTTGACTGCATATCTCCAATGCTCCATACAATCCCCCCTCCCAGTTTCCCACAGTAGAATGTGTGTCAGGCTTGAGGCCCAAAGGAAAAGATGGCTACCAAGCCTAATGCTGAATAAGGTAGAAATGGTCCTATTTTCACTTAAAAATAAACACTTCCAACACTATTTTAAAAATCAGAAAGCTCAAAACGTTCTTCTGGGATGAAAGGTTTTTGAGTCATGTTTCATTGAGAAGTTTCATTTTTTTCTCCTGGAAGCAATGTGTTGTTGATGGATATATATTTTTAAAAAAGATGGAAATGTTTGTTCTCTGCTCAGCCTTGGGTGCCAAGATGATGTCTCAGTCTTCCAGGTTTTGCATATTCTAGGACAGCCTCCACCCAAACTCTAGGAAGATACCTTTAGCTGGTGTCTTCCTCCCTTGATCTGTGTGAGAGAGATTTCTATAGGTGAGACATATAGGAATACCCTCATTGATATGCCTTTTTTATTATTAGATTTTTATCCCACTTTTATTACCTTAAAGGTAAAGGTTTCTCTGCAGATGTGTGCTAGTCGTTCCCAACTCTAGGGGACGGTGCTTATCTCCATTTGAAAGCTGAAGAGCCAGCGCTGTCCAAAGACATCTCCATGGTCATGTGGCTGGCATGACTCAACTTTGAAGGTGCATGGAATGCTGTTAGCTTTCCACCAAATGTGGTCCCTATTTTTCTACTTGCATTTTTACGTGCTTTCGAACTGCTAGGTTGGCAGAAGCTGGGACAAGTAATGGGACCTCACTCCATTATGCAGCACTAGAGATTCAAACTGCCAAACTGCCAATCTTTGGTTCAACAAGCTCAGTGTCTTAGCCACTGAGCCACCGCATCCCCTTTATTACCTTCTAATTACCTTAAGAACATACCTATTTTACCTATTACCTTAAGAACATCTCCCATTTACAATCTCTTAAAAACTCTATGAGGTGAGTTGGGCTGATAGAGAGTGACTGGGCCAAAATCATCCAGCCAGTTTTCATGCTTAAAGCGGGACTAGAATTCACATATCCTTGGTTTCTTGGCCAGTGCCTTAACCACTAGACCCATGATGGCGAACCTATGGCATATATGCCTAGAGTGGCACATGGAGCCATGTCACCTGGCACACGGCGTCGCCATTCCTCTTACGGGTTTCTGGCGTGCATGCGCGTGTGATGATCATCTGGCCTTCATCTGGCCTTATTCCTTCATCTGGCCTTATTCCTCCTTAATTTGTCCTGAGGGGTGAAGGCAGCCCAAAATCAGGCGAATATTTTTACTGCTATTTCATGTGTGCGGCAGTGCCAGAAATGGGAAAAGCTGGTCTTCCATTTTCCAGTGCGAGCATGTGCACCAGCCAGCTGATCGTTGTGCACACATGCATGCAAGTAACTGGCTAGCTGGTGTGCATGCATGCACTGGAAACTGGAAGTTCATTTTCTGGCACTCGCATGCCCCCTGGGCAGCTCCTCTTCTGGTTGCAACCCCGACACACCCTTGCTCTCCCTTTTCGGCACTCGGTACCAAAAAGGTTCACCATCACTTCACTAGACCAAACTGGTTCTCCTTATTGACCAATGCAAAGCAAATAAGATAGTAAAAGTTAAATAAATTTACATGTGCCTCATATGCCTCAAGTCTGGGGGATATGACTAGGAAATCAACTACCTCTCTCACATTTCCTTTGAAGTAAATTAGTCTCAAATACAATAGATGTAATTCAGTAGTGCAAGTCAGCTGGTTCCATCCAGTTTGGGCAAACGGGTAGCGCTGGCAAAGGGATGCTCCACCCACTTGCCCCGACGTCATCACATCCTGTTTTTGACGCTCTGCACATGCACGGAGGTCCTGCATAGGTAGCGCGTGAGCTCACATTTGCAAATCAATAGCAAAGATAAGTTGATTTCACACTGATGTAATTATATATTTTTTTTAAAAAGAAAGAAAGAAAATGGAAAAACCTGTCAGCTCCGCCATTTTTGCTATGCTCCGCTAAGCTTGCTGGCATCCTGCCATAAACAGGGGGAGAGAGAAGACTCATTTGGAGAATATGTGCAGGAGGAAGAAGGAGGAGGTAAAGGAGGAAGGGAATGTTATTGACGGGAACTAGATGTGTGAAATCCTGACTAATCCAGTTGCCCAAGAATTCCTGGTCTGGGGCAAAATGCAAAGTTGTTTCAAGATATGCCCTGAAAGTCCAAAACATCGCACTGGGATGCTATTGGACACTGGTGATCTGGTTAAAAGAAGGGAACCACAGAGGAGAAAAACATGTAACTTTGCATGGGAATACTCAGTCCTAGCCTCCTTTTGCTGCAACCACTACTGTATTTTTCAGAGTATAACATGCTCTGAAGTATAAGACGCACCTAGCTTTTGGGGAGAAAAACAAGGGGAGAAAATCTGCCTCTGCCTCACAGCAATTTTCCTTACAGCAAAGAGCAAACAGTACAGAAAGTATACACTGTTTGCAGTGTTACATTTCAGACTATACTTGTAGAGATATTGTTAAAATTGATGTGGTTTTCTGGACGTATACATTATTCTCTGCTATTTAAAAGAAGATACAATAGCACTGGGCCTCTTCAGATCAAGCATTTATTTTAAAAGCGTCTTCATTTTTTTAAGTTGTCTAGAACAATAATAAAGAATGCTTTAAAAAATAAGTAATAATTTGAACATTCTATAGGCATTTATAGTTATTGACTTACCTCCTTGCAGCAAACAGCCTGATTAGCACAAGAAAAAAAATCTGCCTTTGCCTGGCAACAATTTACCTCCATGCAGCAAACAGCAAGTTTCACTTTCAATTTCAACACAGGCCTCCCGATCATCAGCTGTTTTAGGCTGCAGGGATTGCCATAGCCTATTGCCACCTCCACAAGCCCCATTTTCTCTGTTTGCTGCAAGGAGGTAAATTGCTGGGAGGCAGAGGCCAAAGGGTGGGTGGGTAGGGCTACATTCGGTGTATAAGACGCACCCAAATTTTCACCTTCTTTTAAAGAGAGAAAAGGGTGCATCTTATACTCTGAAAAATATGGTAATCCTTAGTAAAAGAACCCATCACTTCAACCAAATGAAGTTGAGAGTCTTTCTTTTCTATGGACTTAGCTGGGGCAAGCCTAACAAAACCTTTTGTTGCTTTAAGAAGCCTGATATAAACTTTTAATGGCAAACAAATATAAAGAGCTGCTTCATAGAAATTCAAGGGAGACTCCCATTAATTGACCGATTCAATGTGAGGAATTTTCTGCTAGAATAAACATATAAAAAACTGAGCTTGCGTAGAAATAATACACTTTTGAAACTATAATTAACAAAGACAAGTAAAGATTGCAATTAAAATAACACAAACTGAAGTAAATAAAATATTTATTTCCAGATTTTTTTCTAAAATGTTGCCTATATTTAGTGACAAATAGAAATTCTGAAACAAGGGAAGCCTCTTTCATTTGCCAGGTTTCTCAACCTTGGCAACCTGAAGATATATAGTCTTCAACTCCTAGAATTCCTCAGCTTTCAAATCACCAAGGTTGAGAAATACTGCCCTCCAGTCCCCCAGATTCCTGTAAAGTTCTGATCTAGGTCAAAAAAGAAGTTGCATTTTTTTCTTAGTTCTTTTCTCCTGAATTCAATGCATTTCATTTTCTCTTCATTTTCTCAGATCCAGAAAAGGGTTGATGCAGTTCCCATCTTCAGAAAAAGGGGTGGGGAGTAGATCCAAGAAACTACAGACCTATCTGCCTGACATCAATAACTGGAAAAAGATAATCAAGCAACAAATCTGTTAATGCCCAGAGGCAAACAAAGTCATAACCAAAAGCCAACATGTGTTTGTCAAAAACAGATCATGCCAGACAAATCTTATTGCATTCTTTTCAAAGTGAAAACATTAGTGGACCAGAGAAATGCCATCAATATATTTTACTTGGACTTCAGTAAGGCATTTGATAAATTAGACCACAGCTTACTATGTGATAAGATAGAAAAAGGTGGGTTAGACAGTATCATCACTACATGGATTCATAACTGACCAACTGTACTCAATGTGTAGTCCTTAATGGAACTGCATCTACATGAAGGGAAGTATGCAGTGGGGTATCCCAGGGTTCTGTCTTAGACCCAGTACTCTTCAACATCTTCATCAATGATTTAGATGAAGGGATAGATGGGAAACTCATCAAATGTCACCAAGTTGGCAGGAACAGCCAACCTTTCAGAAGAGAGGCACAAGATCCAGAAGGATGTCGACAGGCTTGAACATTGGGCCCTATCTAGCAAAATGAAATTCAATGGTGAAAAAAATTAAGATTCTACCTTTAAGCAAGAGAAATCAAATACACAAGTATAGTATAGGTAAGGGTTGTCAAACTAGCATCGTCACATGACATATCGTGACTTTGGTAACCCCCCTTCGATAAATTGGGCATGGGAATGGGCATGGCCAGTGCATTATGTACCCTGTCTACTGCTATTGTCTGTGATTCGCGAGTTTGACATCCCTGGTATAGGTGGTACCTTGCTCAATAGTAGTAACTGTGAGAGGGATCTTGGAGTCCTAGTGGACAACCATTTAAATAGGAGCCAGCAGTGTGCAGCAGCTACCAAAAAGCCAACACAGTTCTAGGCTGCATAAACAGAGGGATAGAATCAAGATCATGTGAAGTGTTAATACCACTTTATAATGCCTTGGTAAGTCCACACTTGGAATACTGTATCCAGTTTTGGTCACTACAATGTAAAAAGGATGTTGAGACTCTAGAAAGAGTGCAGAGAAGAGAAACAAATATGATTAGGGGACTGGAGGCTAAAACATATGAAGAATGGTTGCAGCAACTGGGTATGTTTAGTCTGATGAAAAGAAGGACTAGGAGTGACCTAGAGCAGTGTTCTGATATCTCAGGGGCTGCCACAAAGAAGAGGGAGTAAAACTATTCTCCAAAGCACCTGAAGGCAGGACAGGAAGCAAAGGATGGAAGCTAATCAAGGAGAGAAGCAACTTAGAGTTAAGGGAGAAATTTCCTGACAGTTAGAACAATTAATCAATGGAACAACTTGCCCCCAGAAGTTGTGATTGCTCCAACACTTGAAGTTTTTAAGAAGATGTTGGATAACCATTTGTCTGAAGATGTGTAGGTTTTCCTGCCTAAGCAGAGGGTTGGACTGGAAATACTCCAAGGTTCCATCTAACTCTGATATTCAGTTATTTTAAGTGATGTCCAAACTTAGACAGAATACTTGAATGGAGACTGAAGGACAATAGAATGACTTAGAAACTATATCCTTGCTGATGCAACTTAAAATATTTTGCAGCCTCAGCTCATTATTGATAATTGATTAATTTGTAATTAATTTACTATTGCAAGATCTTTTTCACCATGACATACCAAGGGATGGACAATGAGAATGATCCAACCAGGTACAGGTAATAGAGGGATGCACTGTCTGAGGAGGTTCTCTAGAAGGTCAGTGGCACAGATGAAAATAGATCATTGCTGCCAATTTCATTTTTTTTCCTTAATCTACACTCAGTACCCCATAATGACAAGGTGAAAACAGAATTCTGGAAATGTCTGTATATTTGTTTAAAAGGAAAAACTGAGCAGGAGGTTGTGCTAGAAGACTCCAAGGTCCCTTTCAACTATGTTATTTTGTTATACCTGAACTATGAAGAGTTCTCCACTCCACAAAAGCTGTGGAAGCAGAACTAGGAAGGTGAAGAGATTCTCTCAGGGGCAGTTCGCCTCATCCAAAGTGAAGATGAAGCTTACTTTCATTTTGGAAAATATAGCACTCAAGAGCATGCATTTTAAATGATCTTCAGAAGACAGCTGTTGTGGTCCGTCAGTGACCTGCAGAACTGGCAGCAGAGTCGGACAGTGAGCAGGTTGTGGAGGAACATGGGCCAGTCCTGGAGTCTGGGGAAGGTTCAGACGAGAGCTCTGCATTGGCAGAAGAGAGAAGGCCAGGGCCATTTAGGAATTATGTACTGCCTCCAGAGTCTGATATCAGCAAGGCAGAGGAATAGGGGGGTCCTGTTCCCACTGCGCACATGTGCAGAGCAGCCAGAAGGCAAGAACACCCACGATTTCCATTATCGGTTCAGGCGAACCTGTCAGAACCGGCTGAATACCATCTCTGCACTTGAGACACAAAAACCACAAGTCAGCAAAGTGTCCTCTCCCCAACAGCACACCACCAGGTATATGATCCCCAACGCTGAATATAAAATTCATCAAAAGGAAATGGAATCCTGAAAGAATGCAACAGTTGCTCCCTTCCCATCAAGTCTAGACAGCTTTTGCATTTAAAAAGTTGGCACACCAAAATGAGAACCTGCTCGCTCTCTCCTGCCCATCTCTCAGTAAAGCATGCCAGATCATCGCATTTTGAAGTCGGAATGTTTCTATTGTGTGGTTTACCACATGGTGTTCACACATCTGTCGATTATGGCCAAATTGCTCTTGGATAAATATGAAAGCAGCCCTTAATCCTAGGAAAGAACGGGTAAGAGTGCCACTGTCCATTTTAGCGTGAATAGATCAGTTATCCTATTTTCCTAGCAAGATACCTCTTTGTAACTCACCCCCCAAAGCCGTGAGGTTATGGATAAGGGATAGGAGTGAAAGACAAAGGGAAATTGTCTCACCCAGCCTCTCATTCTTTAAGCAGACTCCACTTCTTGGCAGGTTAGACAGTTCCACTTCAAACTAATTTGAAAAAAATCAGTTTTGGGATATATTTTTTTGTATGTGTTTATTTCTGAAACTGTGTCCCCCCCCCTTTTTTTTCCCTCTGCAAATTCCTAAGTAATATATATCACAGGTTTCAGTCTCCATAAAAATTGGAGTATTTTTATTTTAATTTTGAAAACAATTTCGGGATCTCTGATGAGAGGATCCAAATAGGAGGTGCAGCTAGGCCATCCATCCTGAATGGCAGACAGAATTCCATCTGCCAAGACCTGAAATGAGAAAGTAAATGTTGATGAAGTCAGAAGAGGAAGAGTTCTCCACTAAGCTTCCATTGCCATACCTTCAATGGTTCTCTAGAGGGAAACGGCAGAGGGGCTAGGTTGGCACCTCTGGGGAAAACTCCCCTCCCTCACTCCATATTCATAACACTGAATATGAAATGCCAGAGAAGCGATCAATCTTACTTTGATGGCAAGGAGCTTCATTTGTTAGCGCCGAATGAGAAGGGGGCTGTTCTGATGCATTTACTGATTCTTCAAGATACATTTCAGTGTTCTTGTTTTTTTTTTGTTTGTTTTTTTTTGCAATATCAACCTGGTAGATAGAATGAGAGGATGTTCATGAGGACATTTTCTATAGATGGAATGGAGAAGGCCGTCCTGTTTCCACAAGTGTAGTCACCATCATGCCCAAACATGGAAACAGATCAGTATTGATAATTTGGGGGGTCATTTTACCAACTAGGAAATAGCATCTAATAGTTTTGTAACTATTGTATCTTTCGGAGTATAAGACACACCTTTTTCCTCCAAAAAAGCGGGTGAAAATCTGGGTGCGTCTTATACACTGAATACAGCATTTTCAGCTTCCAGAAAACCCGCCCCTTCACAAAAATGGACATGCAGAGAGTTTAGGAGGCCTGGGGGCTGGAGAGGGCAAAAACTAACAAAAAATGGCTGTTTTTTTGCTTGTTTTTGCCCACCCAAGCCTGCAAGAACACTCTACAAGCCTCCTAAATGCTATGCATGCCCTTTTAAATGGGCAAAAAATGGACCCATTTTTTCATGAAAAACTGGACCCATTTTTTCATGAAAAACTGGCTGGTTTTCCTCATTTTTGCCCCCCCCCCCCAGCCCCCAGGAGCACTTGCAGGTCTCTCAAATTATCTGCATGCCTCATTTTCCACAGAACAAATGAGGCATGCAGAGGGTTTGGGAGATCTGCAGAGTGCAAAAACTTCTTTTTTAATTTACCTCTTCAAAATATTGGTGCATCTTATACCCTAAAAAATACGGTATTAAATTATTTTTTAAATTTTTTTGTCTTATTTCTAGTGAAAACTTTAGCAAAATGAATGCAACCTGAGTAACATTAAAATAAATATTATCAGATGTGGGCTGCTGCTGGTTTGGACCGGTTTGGGTGAACCGGTAGTTTCGACCAATTGGTGGGATCACCCCCCTGCCTCGATGCTATCCCGTCCTATATATCTCACTCTATGGTTCTCTTGCCCTGCCCCACCCAAGCAGCCCAACTGATTTCTGCACTGCACCCACTCTACTCTCTGCAGCTGCCCGAGAAGGTGTGCTGGAAACTGCATGCATGAAATCGCCAAGTGTTTGAAGTTGCACTCAAGCGAGCAAAGTGTATCTGCACACTCACATTTTCAGTTCTGCACTAGGCGAACTGGTTGTTAAATGATATGAAGCCCATCTCTGAATATTACGGTCTAGACTTGGAGGGTGTTTTACAAACCCATTTGTAGGACTCTGGCAGGGTGTTGGAGCAACTGTTAAATGTATGTCACAGATTGCAACACAAACTCTACTTCTATGTACCCGTATGCTAGTAATGCAATGCAAGTAGAAAAAGGACACATTTCATTATTCTGACATTATAGTTAAGAACAGAAGCTTACACTTCCATATCTCTCTTCTGGATCAGCACTAGCATAGAAAAGAAGTTTGTTGTTCATTCATTTTAATAATGTTATTTCTTTGTAGATATCATTAGTTCCTATAAACTGGAAGGTGTCCATCCACTTGAAAGCAAAATTGAATATATTGTCAGTCCTGAAAGCCATGTTTCCATTGGAGCTTCAGGAGGGCTACCACATTTATTGCCTGGGGAAACTGGAATGGGGATTCGGGTTAATGTCAGGGTTCCAAGTAACACCACCAGCGCAAGAAGATTTTGAGGCCTGAATTTCCTCAAAGTTCCATTTTATTAGAGATGTCATTTGGCACATCTAGGGAAACCAAAATCTGAGAGTTCCGGGTTTTCCCTACCCAAAATAAAGTCAAAGATCCATCCCCTGCACCTCCAGGTCCATCATATGGTCCAGTCAATTCAACATCCCAATTGGAGACAATCCCCAATCACTCCCATCCTGGTGCAGGCCGAATGCCCTTGACTCCCAGAAAAAGGAATGTTGTTATGGCTAATCCTCCACCATCCTTGTAACTCCCACTCCCATTTTCCCAGGCACTAAATGTAGCAGATCATGATAAAAATGGAGCTAGATGAATCAAAAGTTGGAATTAAGATTGCCGGGAGCAATATCAACAATCTTGGCTATGCAGATGATACCACTCTAATGGCAGAAATGAAGAGGAACAAAAGAACCAATAGATAAATAGGTAGGTAGGTAGGTAGGTAGGTAGGTAGGTAGGTAGGTAGATGATAGATAGATAGATAGATAGATAGATAGATAGATAGATAGATAGATAGATAGATGATAGATAGATAGATAGATGATAGATAGATAGATAGATAGATAGATAGATAGATAGATAGATAGATAGATAGATAGATAGATAGATAGGGTGAAGAAGGAGAGTACAAAAGTTTGTTTGAAACTCAACATTAAGAAAACTAAGATGATGACATCTGGCCCTGTCAATTCCTGGCAAATAGATGGGGAAGAAATGGAGGTAATGACAGATTGATGAGTAGCTTTATTCTTCACTTTTCAGCTTTGCCACTTCCCTACTTATAAGACTACAGCCCCTTACAGTTGTATCAGGTGTTATTCTAGAATCTAGATCTAAGGACAGTTATAGCATCCCCTTCCTTGACAGATAGCACATAAAATAATAGATTAAAAAAATAAGCAGAGGCATTCATTACACTTGGTTAATAACCATGCAGGGTTAGCAGCATGCTGAATTTCAGCAGAATTAGCATACTATCTTCCCGCTCAGATTCTGTGCTGGGTCAGAGGTTTGCTAGCTTCTTCCATCTTTGGTGATCTGTCCTTCAATTTTTGGTGATCAATTGTCCACCTTGGAATCTACAACCAAAACTATCTAAATCAGAGGTGTCAAACTCAAGCCCTGTGGGCCGGATCTAGCCCACCAGGTGCTTAAATCCAGCCCATGGGGCTGGCCTGGAAATATCAAAGGACTGGCCCATGGTGCCTCCGGTGGCTAAAATGGGCTGTGTGCGACACTCCCCCGCAACTCGTTTTCACCCTCCATAGTCTCCTGCAGCACTCTGCTGACCAAAAATGGGCCAAAAAGTGGGCCAAAAACAGCCGGCAGAATGCTGCAGGAGACCAAGGAGGGACCAAAATGAGGCCCAGGCAGATTCCCCCTGCACTGTTTTGGCCTGCAGGGTGCTGCAGGAGGCATCTGTCCCACCCACCCCCAGCTCCCTTCCCCAGCCTGCAGAGCGTGACCCAACAAATGCGCGCACGCCAAAAGCGCGCCAACGAAACCGTGGCAAGAAAACCACGATGTCATAAATGTGCCCCCAACAACACACCGACAAAACTGCGCCCACAAAAGCGTGATTTAAGTTAAGGTAAGGGTTAGGATTAGGGTTAGGGTTAGGGTTAGGGTTAGGGTTAGGGTTAGGGTTAGGGTTAGGGTTAGGGTTAGGGTTAGGGTTAGGGTTAGGGTTAGGGTTAGGGTTAGGGTTAGGGTTAGGGTTAGGTTCAGGGTTAGGTTCAGGGTTAGGGTTATTAGATTGTTATTAGTTGTTTGTTGAAGCCGCGCTTTTGTCGGCGCACTATTGTTGGCACGTTTCTGCACTCATTTGTCGGCGCAATTTCGACCTCGCGGTTTTCTCGCTGCGGTTTCATCGGCGCGCTTTCGTTGAGCGTGCATTTGTCAGTGAACCCCCATAGAGGAGTACTACAATGCTGATCTGGCCCACAAAGAAATCCAGTTTGATACCTCTGGCCTAGATCAAAGTCAGTTCTCCAGCCATGATCTTTGTTCTTTATTTTCAGGAGTCTACTGACAGCTATTCTTTCTTGCAGCAACTCAGCCTATTTCAGCTTCTTCTTTTTTATCTGAGCCTCCAGCAGTGTAAAAAATCTCTTTTGTATGAAAATCTTACCTGTTTCATTTTCTCCTGTTTTCGAGCCAGGCTTATTACCTCCATACACAGATTGTATCATGTAGACAATATTTAGCTGCTTCATTCATGTCGGCTAGACGTAGGTCATGGTGAAAGATGCATCCCAGAAATAGAGCAGAGCTTCTGCTAATATAGCAATAGCACTTAGACTTATATATTGCTTCACAGTACTGAACAGCCCTCTCTAAGCAGTTTATAGAGTCAGCATATTGCCCCCAACAATCTGGGTCCTCATTTTACCCACCTCGGAAGAATCAAAGTCTGAATTAATCTTGAGCCATTCAGAATCGAACTATTGGTAGTTGGCAGAGTTACTCTGTAGTACTGCATTCTAATCACTGTGCCACCATGGCTCTTCCCTCCTTCGTCTATTTTCCCTCCTTCCTTCCTTCGCATTTAGCAATAGCAATAGCAGCTAGACTTATATACCGCTTCATAGGGTTTTCAGCCCTCTCTAAGCGGTTTACAGAGTCAACATATTGCCCACACAGTCTGGGTCCTCATTTTACCCACCTCGGAAGGATAGAAGGCTGAGTCAACCCTGAGCTGGTGAGATTTGAACCGCTGAACTGCAGCTAACAGCTAAAGTGGCTGCAGTACTGCACTCTAACCACTGCACCACCTCGGCTCTTCTAGCACTTATATACCACTTCACAGTGCTTTACAACATTCTCTAAGGGGTTTACAGAGTCAGCCTATTGCCCCCAACAAATCTGGGTCCTCATTTTACCCATCTCGGAAGTGTGGAAGACTGAGTCAATCTTGAGCCTGGTGGGATTTGAACTGCCAAATTGCAGTCAGTTGGCAGTCAGCTGAAATAGCCTGCAGTACTGCACTCTAACCACTGTGCCACCAAGGCTCAGTCATAAGCATATCATAATGAATGCTTCATTTCTAATGACTAGTCATATATTTTGACATTCCAAATAGGATCAATCAATTTTGTCACGAACTGTTTAAGCATTTATACATGAAAATGATTATAATATAATGGTTTTATAATGAAAAAAACAAGCTAAAATCAATAGTTAAAAGCATATATGTCAGGGGTGGGTTCTGGCTTCTGTTACTGCCAGTTTGCTCAGGGACGTGATTCATGCTTTGTGCGCACACTTGATGCGTGCTTCGCGTGCATGCACAGTAATAAAAAAATTGCTTCTGCTCATGTGCAGAAGCAAAAAACAAGATGTTCTATCAGCACTGCTGATAGAACCAGTTCATGGGAGTGGCCGGCCAAGTTACTACCTACTCAGCCAAACCAGTCAGAACTGGTAGGAACCCACCTCTGATATATGTGTATTTGTTTAGTAAACCTGCTATGAATCAGGGAGATCCAGTAATTAACAGTAGCCATGTGAAAATTAACAGTGCAAGAAAATTAAAATTGACCATGCCTAATATTTTTTTAAAAAATGTAAAATAAAAAAACTTAGCAATAACAGGATCAATAACAAACCGAAGGCATTATTTCATTCTTCAAGGTGTTTCAAAGAAGTTCAATTTTTAACAGTAAGTTAAAGGACAGCTCTGATTTCCAGTTGGAGACTGGACTATGGGATAGGAGCATGATATTGAAGCAGTGCCTGCAGGCGTCAGACCTCTCAACTTTTCCTCTCCAAGTGAACAAAACCAAACTGGTTGTATTCAGCTAGAACAAAATTTTCTGTGGCTGTCTCATAGCCATGACGTAAAGGACACAGTAAGTTCCTCTGCCAGAGATCGGAGACTTCTGTGCAGTATCTCAGCCATTCCTGGCACTGCACTTTTTTTAGACAGAGAGCTCCAGTTTTCTTCCTAGGATCTGTTGAAGCCACTCTTTCAACTTAGCAATCAAGTCTCAAGAGCTTTTACCATCACTGGAATCACTTTGAACATTACTTTAAGCTTCAGTTCCTCCTTCAGGCCCTAATACTTCTCCATTTCTCACACTTCTTTTTCATCTATCTTTCTATCAATCTATCTATCATCTATCTATCTATCTATCATCTCTCTAGTCAAATATATATTTGAATAATTTTGTATATATGTGCTTTAAAAAGAATTAAAAATTACAGAAATTTAGAAAAAAGAAAAACGTATTAAAAAGGTAAATTGGAAAGTAAGAAACAAAAAGCAAAATAATAATAATAATAATAGAAGACCTTCAAGGTCCCTTGCAAATCTGTTATTTTGTATTCTGTGCATGATTATTATCATTTCCTCCCAAATTATAGCAATAGCAGTTAGACTTATATACCGCTTCATAGGGCTTTCAGCCCTCTCTAAGCGGTTTACAGAGAGTCAGCATATTGCCCCCAACAATCTGGGTCCTCATTTTACCCACCTTGGAAGGATGGAAGGCTGAGTCAACCCTGAGCCGGTGAGATTTGAACAGCTGAACTGCAGAACTTTAACCACTGCGCCATCTCGGCTCCTAATTATGTATTTTGGCTCACTTCTACCATAAACAATCATTTTTAATCACTAAATCCCAAAATCATACATTCACTTTTGTCCATTTTCAGAAAAATATCCCTGAAATGTTTCCAGTATTTATATAAAAAAATAGTTGTTCCTTCCTTAATCAGGTATGTCACTTTAACCATTTCAGCCAGTTCTAAAATCTTCATAGTCCATTCTTCCATTATGGGTATTTCAGTATTCTCCCATCTTTATGCATATGATAGACTTGTAGTTATCATATATAAAACCAATTGTCCATGCATGTTCTCTAAATAAATTAAAAACTTTTTTAGAAGTTCTAGTTTTAAATGAATATTAACTTTTAAAATTGGTTACTTCATTATATATATATATATGTATGTATGTATGTATGTATGTATGTATGTATGTATGTATTCACATATACATATACATATACACATACATACACATACATATATATATATATGTGTGTGTGTGTGTGTGCGTGTGTGTGTGTGTGTGTGTGTGTATATATATATATATATATATATATATATATATATATATATATATATATATATATATACTGTATATGCATGTATATATGTATATATTTGTGTTGTAATTGTGCTGATAAATAAATAAAGGGAGACTAGTATAGATCTATTTCAAGCTATTTAGCTCTCATCAGCTAGCCATACCCTTACTGGGATTTGAACCTGTGCTGTATTACATATTAGGCAGTTGTGTTAGCCACTAAGCCACAGGTTCTCCTCCTTTATCAGCTGATCCAGGGAAATAGGTGTGTATTTTGTTAGCTTACATATACATACATACATACATACATACATGCACACGCGCGCACACACACAGACACACACATATATGCGTGTGTGTGTTATTTTTTTTATTTGTGCTGATAAATAAATAAAGGGAGACTAGTATAGATCTATTTCAAGCTATTTAGCTCTCATCAGCTAGCCATACCCTTACTGGGATTCGAACCTGTGCTGTATTGCATCTTAGGCAAACATCTTAGCCATTAAGCCACAGGTCTCCTCCTTATTAGCTGAAGCCAGGGAAGAAGGTATATATTTAGTGTTACAACCCCTGGTAAGCCCCAATTATGGGAGGAAGCTAACTAGAGTTAACTAGAAGCTAAATCTAGAGTGATTTGTAGCTTTTTCTGCCTATGATAAGCTCACATGGGACCGATTAATTTGTCCCTGAATCCATAAACTCATTTTTATCTCAACAGCCATCACTTGTAGCTGTGTGGAGAAACAAACAAAATGTTAAAAAAATATGATATTTATGTAGTTACTTACCAAGCACATCAACCTGCCAACAAAAGTGTGTATAGTCAAAGTTATGGTTTTCCAAGTTGCAATGTATGGCTGTGAAAGTTGGACCATAAGAAAGGCAGAGTTGAGCACCAAACAATTGAGGTCTTTGAACTTTGCTGGAGAAAACTCTTGTGAGTCCCTAGGACTGCAAGGCAATCAAACCGGTCAGTCCTGGAGGAGATCAACCCTCACTGCTCTTTAGAAGGCCAGATCCTTAAGATGAAACTCAAATACTTTGTCCACCTAATGAGAAGGAAGGACTCACTGGAGAAGAGCCTCATGCTGGGAAAGATGGAGGGCAAAAGAAGAAGGGGATGACAGAGGACTGAGGTGGTTGGATGGAGTTACCTAAGCAGTAGGCGAGAGCTTAAATGGATTCCAGAGGATGGTAGAGGACAGGAAAGCCTGGAGGAACATTGTCCATGGCAGTGGTGGGTTCCGGATCCCATTCCAACCACTACGGTTGGAATGGGCCTGGTGGCATCCACATGGACGCACACAGCACGTGTATGCGTTTTAGCGCCTCCGCGAGCCTCATGATGTCCAAGCTGCTCAACGCAGCGTCACGCAGGTGCTGTACGTGCCATGTGCATGCATGGAAGCATAGAAGCCTTAAAACACCGGTAAGGAGCTCAGGTGGGCGGGTGGGCCCTCTGGAGCACCGTACTGGAATGGTATCTAGTGCTTCAGACTGGCTCCAGTAATGGGGCATACCGCCTGCAACCCACCACTGGTCGATGGGGTCATGATTGGTCGGACACGACTTCACAACTAACAACAACAACCAAGCACGTCTAAATTATATTAAAGAACCAAAATAACTTTACCATCCCCAAGACATGTCACAATTTTTTTTAAGTTTTTTATTTTTAAACAAACAAAGACAAAACAGTACATGTAACCTAAAACCCTCATCAATTATATATAGCATGTCGTTAGATTACAAGCATTTGTGCATCGCCACTTTCAATTGTATATAGGCTCACTGATTATCCATCAAGCATACATAGATACATTATTGACATTGTACATCATATTGTTCAGTTATAATTGATATTCTTTCATTTTAAGCAAATATTCTAGAAACTAGATTCACATACAGTATATACCAATATTCCATTGCATCCTTATTTGTCTATTTAATAACAATATGTCTTTATAGAATCACCTATCTCATTATATTATTTTTGCAATATGAAAGAATTCTCCAATATTTTATATTTATGCATCACTACTTTCAATTATATATAGAATCACAAATTATCCATCAAGTATATATAGGTACATTGTAATCATTATACATAATATGTTCGACTATAATTGTAATTCCTTCATTTTAAACAAAATGTTCTAGATATTCAATTCATGTATAGGATGATATTCCATTACATCATTGTTAGTCTATTTAATAATTATATCTTTATAGCATCACCTATCTTATTTTATTATTCTTACAATATGTAAAACTTCTCCAACGTTTTTCATTTCCACATTTTTCATTTCCATGTTTTTTATCTAGCCATTGATAAAACAAATTCCACACCTTATAAAATTGTACATCATCTTGTTCTCTAATTTCAAATGTCAATTTACTCATTTCAGCACATTCCATTATTTTTTGAATAACTTCCTCCTGCGTTGGTATTTTCTCATTTTTCCAATTTTTTGCAAATACAATTCTAGCTACTGTTAAAACATTT
This sequence comes from Thamnophis elegans, assembly GCF_009769535.1. NCBI lineage: Eukaryota > Metazoa > Chordata > Lepidosauria > Squamata > Natricidae > Thamnophis > Thamnophis elegans. Next base: position 18,296,385 of record NC_045555.1, on the reverse strand, counting down.
ACCTAAATAAAAGTAACTCTTGCAATTACAAATCAAATGTTCTTAGTTATGTTTCTGTAGGAAGGAGATCAGATAGGTACCATATGTGAGTTATGACTTATTTGAATTTATTTGAAAATTATCATGCCTTCTCAGCATCTTTGTGAATACTCATGCATCTCCACCTCACCTCCAGCAATACCTGGCTTCCTGAATTAGGGCAGGCCCCTAACCTCTTGACCAGTGATGGGTTTCACATTTTGCTACCACGGGTTCGTGGGTTCACACACCCCTTCGGTGCATGCTCCCGGCCTTCTGTGCATGCACTTTGCTCACGAATGCACTGTGAGGGGAAACCTATAGGGGTCTGACCTTCCTATAAGTTGGTAAAAGATTCAAGATTGTAATAGGCCCCGGATAAAGTATTATAAGGAAAAGAGTCAGCCAAAGGATCTTCTAATGTTAACCAGACTTGTGCTTGCACAAATAATAATACACATTTGCTAAGCTATCAATTCAGGCATTATTTTAAGAGAGAACATGAAGACACAACAAGAAAAAAGGAACTGAAAATAGCAGATGGCAGAAGATTCACGGGTACACGCGAGTATGTAATGTCTGGTTTTCAGGATGAAGGCATAAGGATGTGTCTTATGAAATGTTGGGGAAAAGGGTATAAAAGAAGCATGTTTGGAAGAAATCATGGCCACTGACAGTAGCTGTTCCTCGACTGAGCTATCTTCTCTGGACCTTGTTGCAATAAGTAGTTGATGTAAATAAAGATGGCTGTCATGTTAAAAATTGCTCATGTAATAAACCTCTGCATTTGAAGCAAGAATTGATTCATTGTATTACTGTTTCCTGTCTGTTTTACTGGGATTCACTTGTTGCACTTGTTTGACCACAGCACCTTCCATGCATGTGCCCAGCCTCAAAAACATGCCTAAATAGGATGGCATAGAGCTGTGGTGAGTGGGCAGGCCCATCCGCAATTTCCACTACCGGTTGGGGGAAACCTGTTCGAACCGGCTGAATACCAACTCTGCTCTTGATCATTGAGAAGATTTTGAAGCCGTTACTTTTCTGCTGGGTGTTTGGGCTTAGAGAATAAAGTTTTGCTTCTATTTGTTTCTGATCATCAAATTTGTCTAAATTAATAAATAATCAACACAATACCACAGAGCAATAGTGTGGCAGCTGATCAAGGATGGATGATATATAATGTGCCTTACTTGCTTAGCACCTTCAAATCAAGAGTTGTTCTGTCCTCGGTAGAAAGTTAAGGAACTACTTCAGTAATATCTAAGTCAAGCATTTGCACAAAGCAGTGAGGACTTGCAATTCTTGTCTTTGAATTGTCATAAACCTTCATATCTTGCCCAGGGGTGGGTTGCTGCCAGCATTACTGTCAGCTTGCTGCATGTCCACATTTGCACCTAAAAATATCTGCACATGTGCACAACTTTAGAAAAGGGGAAAAAATACCATATTTTTAGGAGTAAAAGATACACCGGAGTGTAAAACTCACCAAGATTTTGAAGAACCAAATTTTTTAAAGAAGGTTTTGCACTCTGCAGACCTCCTCCCCAAAAAAACAGGCCCTTTTTTTCAAAAAAGGGCATGAATAGCCCTTAGGAGGCTAGGTCGTGTGTTTGGGGGGGGGGGGCAAAATGAGCAAAAAACAGCCCCCTTTTTCATGAAAACAGGCCCATTTTTTGGACAAAAAAAGGGCATGCCTAGCCTTTAGGAGGCTTATAGAGTGCTCCTGTGGGCCGAGGGGGAAAAATTGAGCAACAAATGGCCTGTTTTCATTCATTTCTGCCCTCCCCAGCCCCCAGAAGCTCTCTGGAAGCCTCTTAAAGGCTCTGCATGGACATTTTGGTGAAGGGAGTGGGGTTTTGGGAGACAAATATGCTGTATTCAGTGTATAAGATGCAACCAGATTTTCAGCCTCTTTTTGAGGGAAAAAGATGTGTCTTATACTCCAAAAAATACGATACATTTTTGTAATGAAGATTGTTCTCCCCTGTGCAGAGTCGAAAATCAAGATGGCACCGATGACGATAGAACCGCTTCGGGGGCATGGCAGGCCAAGGTCTGAAATGGTAGGAACCCACCTCTGATCTTGCCTTAGATTAACTACATTAACTGAACTGGCCAATGAGAACGTGCGCAAGAGCTGGGATTTTGCAATTGCATCACTGTGATCAAGGTGATTCATCCTCCATCAGGCTTTTAAGAAGAGGCTGGAGGCAGGGGGTTGGACTAGATGACCACCAACGTCCCTTCCAAGTCTGTTATTGTTTATTGCTTTTTTGGCAGCTGCAGCACACTGCTAGTTCATACAGAAGTGGTTAAGGACAGTGTCATAGAGAAAATCTATCTATGTGGGCACTAAGTAATCAACGATGATTTGATGGCACATAATGAATCAATCATAAGGAAACCATGTTACTCTATTTTATTAAAATAAATACATATGTGTAGATGCTGTCCCTCACATACATTGAACTGCAACATTATGCTCTGATTATACAAATTTCTCCTCAAAGTTATTTTCCTCTTATTCCCAGCCAATAGGCGAGACCACCTTAAATCATTATTAATTTTAATGGTATCAAATGGATATTTTCCTCTCCCTGATTCCAGCACAATTTTATGGTAGTCTTGAGGTGTGTAAAATATATTATGGTTCACCATTACTTACCTTGGAAGCAAAGCAAAATGAACTATTATGGATTACAATCAGAGATGCATTTTGGAAGTGTTGGGAGATATACAGACATATCTATCACTCTCCCTTCTGAGCAGAGGTGGTATTTAGCCAGTTCTGACCAGTTCTAGCAAACCAGTAGCAGAAATTTTGAATAGTTCGGAGAACCAGCAAATACTACCTCTGGCTGGCCCTGCCCCAATGATGGGATTCAAAAAAAATTGCTATGATGTGGTGGGTGTGGCTTGGTGGGCATGGCTTGGTGGGCATGGCTTGGTGGGCATGGCAGGGGAAGGTAACTGCAAAATCCCAATTCCCTCCCGATCAACTGGGATTCGGGAGGCATAGAATAGATGGGGGCAGGGCCAGCCAGAGGTGGCATTTACCAGTTCTCCAAACTACTCAAAATTTCCACTACTGGTTCTCCAGAACTGGTCAGAACCTGATGAATACCACCTCTACCCTGCCCCCATCTATTAGCTGCCTCCTGAGTCCCAGCTGATCAGCTGGGTCTTGTTTTGTTTCCCTGCACAGGAGAATGCAGCTGGAAAACAGGTTAGTGGGTTGAGGAGAGAATGGGGATGTTACAGTATCCTTCCCCCAGGAGTGGGGCAAGAATGAGGATTTTGCAGTTTCTGTTAGGGTTACTGACAGTCATATTCTTCTTTGGGCCTTGACCTGCTAGTATCCCACCAAGCCATACCACGCCCACCAAGCCAGGCCCACAGAACCGATAGTAAAAAAATGTTGAATCCCATCACTGCTTCTGATCACTCACTAATCTCCATCTTAGCTACTTCTCCCCCACCATTTGGATCTTTCATCCATATTTTGCTTCCAGAGTTCCTTTTATACCTGTCTTATTATTCTGCTTTTTATATCTCTAGGCTCCCCCCCCAAACCCAAGAACAAAAATGGAAGAATGGGGTCCCACTACTTCATTTTGGAAAGAAAGGGGTAAAGTGTTTGAGCTTTTTGCCAGTTTCACAGCTTTTTCCGACATTTCACCTCCCCTCCAGATGGGAGTAAGAGATAGTCAGTTAAAGTTATAGTTTTCCCTACACCACATAAATTAGCAAATGGCACAGTCTTGGCAGAGTCTGAGTGTATTCCCTCCAAAGGTTGTTGTTATTCTTGTTATTAGTTGCAAAGTCATGTCCGACCCATCGCGACCCCATGGACAATGTTCCTCCAGGCCTTCCTGTCTTCTACCATCCTCTGGAATCCATTTAAACTCAGGCCGACTGCTTCAGTGGCTGCATCCAGCCCCCTCATTCTCTGTCATCCCCTTCTTTTGCCCTCAATCATTCCCAGCATTAGGCTTTTCTCCAGTGAGTCCTTCCTCTTCATTAGTTGGCCAAAGTAATTAAGTTTCACCTTCAGGATCTGGCCTTCTAGAGAGCAGTCAGGGTTGATCTCCTCTGGGACTGACCGGTTGGATCACCTTGCAGTCCAAGGGACTCGCAGGAGTCTTCTCTAGCATCACAGTTCAAAGGCCTCAATTCTTTGGCGTTCAGCCTTTCTTGCGGTACAACTTTCACAGCCATACATTGCAACTGGGAAAACCTCCAAAGGTATTTCTGCCCTATTACTGTCCCTTTGTTCTTTATTTTCTGTTATTTTAACTTGGGAAATGTTCAAATAGGTTTGACAAAGAAAAGCAGACAAACCAATGGAGAGTTCTGAAGCCAGCCTGACCATATTCCTGGCCTGTTAATGGATACCACTAGCACTTAGACTTATATACCGCTTAAAGTGTTTTACAGTCTTCTCTAAGTGGTTTACAGAGTCAGCCTCTTGTCCCCAACAATCTGGGTCCTCATTTTTACCCACCTCGGAAGGATAGGAGGCTGAGTCAACCTCCAGCCTGGTAAAAGTCAAACTGCCAAACTGCAGGCAGCCAGCAGTCAGATGTAGCCTGCAGTACTGCACTCTAACCACTGCACCATCGAGGCTCGACCAAGGTGTCACCTTGATAACTGGTAAAATATTCAAACGGAGGCAGCAAAATCAGGGGAGAAATCAATCCCTTTGCACACTCACAGAGCAAGACAGCTGTCAGGCCTGCAATTATATTCCTTTTAGGATTTTTGGCCTGCCACACTTTCTCTTATTTCATTATGCTGTTTCATTAGTATAGTTGATGGGAGGGGGAATAGAAAGGAGTAGGATTGTGGAATGTATTGTTTTCATTATTTTCTAGAAGCCAAGGTCATCTTTTGTCTCCGCACTTTTACACCTGACCAGAAGCAGCTGGGTGTGGATGCGTGGATGTGGATGTGGAAGAAGAAGATTGGACCATGTGATGGATTGTGGGTGTGAGGACAAGATCATGAACTTTTAACTGGGTGGAATTCTGATGTTATTTCCAGAATTGGGATTAACATAGATGTGCTAAGATGTCTGCCTGATTAAATTGGAACTTTAAGGATCGTTTTGCCTTGGACTCTGATTTAATTCTACATGATATTTGGAATGCTGACAACAGCACACTCTCTTGACATAGCAGAGGATAGGGACTGGCAATGCAGCACCTTTTATATGGGTTTTATGTTTACTGTATACCTAGTGAAGAATGTGAGATGACATCTAAGGCACTTAGTCATTGGGTACTTTGAAGACAAATAAATATATTTATAGTGTAATCCAGATTTCTAAAAACTACAAAGAAAAAAGTGGCTTTTTCTAACATCTTAGCAGTTAGCCATATACCGCTTCATAGGGCTTTCAGCCCTCTCTAAGTGGTTTACAGAGTCAGCATATTGCCCCCAACAATCCGGGTGCTCATTTTACCCACCTCGGAAGGATGGAAGGCTGAGTCAACCTTGAGCCAGTGAGATTTGAACTGCTGAACTGCTGAACTAGCAGTCAGCTGAAGTGGCCTGCAGTACTGCACTCTACCCACTGCGCCACCTCGGCTTTTTTTTTGTATATGTTTTATTTGTAGTTTTCCTTTAACAACCAACATATTTTGTGGATAATGTAATGACTAGCTCAATATATATATTTACACAATGCTAACAATAATAATACAATGACATATACATAGTTTTTGTCTTCCAAGTTCTAAACTTAATATGCTCCTTATAATTATAATATATTCTTTTATGTATCAATCCATGGTGGGATTCAAAAGTTTTTACTACCGGTTCGGTGGGCATGGCTTGGTGGGCATGGCAGGGGAAGGTTACTGCAAAATCCCCATTTCCTCCCGATCAGCTGGGACTCGGGAGGCAGAGAATAGATGGGGACGGGGCCAGTCAGAGGTGTTATTTTCCAGTTCTCCGAACTACTCAAAATATCTGCTACTGGTTCTCCAGAACTTGTCAGAACCTGCTGAAATACCACCTCTGGTATCAATGTATATAATACCATTTTCCCAATTTGTACTTATTTCTCCTCCCCCCAATTCGTTGGGGTTCTTCTATATTCACTTCTTTGTCTTTAAATAGTACTATTCTCTCTTTATGATTCTTTATCACTTTCTCCAAAAATATATTCAAACATCAATAATATTTCTTCATACAATGTATTTTTGACCCCTCTTAAATCACTAATATTTTAAATATTACTCAATGTTCCACCATATTCATATCTCAATTTTCTATAAGCACTAATCAAACCAATTATTAATAAGATTTAATCAGTCCTGAGATTATATCTCTAAGTCCCCTGAATTTATAGTCCTTGAAAGCTATAAATTCCAGTATATTTTTGCACAGTTAATCATAATAATACATTTAAATATACATAATCATAGCCTTCTACCTCCTAACCTTAGTATATTTGAGGTTATAATAAATTCTACTATATATCTACATATGTGCTACTATTTTTCCAATTTCTTTGCTCCCTTGAAGATCTTGCAGCTGAAAGTTGATACTGATGTGGTCTGGAGCAGTGGTCACCAACCTTTCAGACCTCAGGAACCACTAAATTCATAATTTTAAATTGCACGGACCACTAATATGATCTGCCTAATAACCAGATGGGTGGGCATGCCCAACTTGATGTCACTCATGTCGAGGGGCACCTCTCCAGCTTCTGCTCACCCCTTCCCTCCCAGCCACATCTCACCTGCCTGCCCAGGCTCCTTAGGGCCCCAACAAGAACCAGTTGCTGGAGCTAAGCAGCCACCATGAGAAAGAGTTGGCAAAACAGCTCAGTTCAAATTGGATCTGACCGAGAAGGGGGCTTAGTAGAAGCACCTCACTGAGGACTATGAGCATAGGCTTTCCAAGCAGAGGGAAGACCTGTGTAAGGCCAGGTACCAGCACCTGGAGGTTCAGCAGGCTGAGATGGTCAGCCAGTTTTAGGCTATGATGCAGTCCCACTGGAACAAGGTCCTCCTGCTCTTCGCCACCAGCGGTGCTTCCCTCCAGCCTTCAGCCAAAGCCCCGCACCAGGAGGCTGAAGCAGACCCCAAGTCAGAATTCCTGCCCCCCTCCAATCCACACAAAAAAGACCCTGAAGAGGGAGACTCTCTGCAATAACACAAGCATTCATTGCACATATCCATCCCAGGAGACGTAGTTTGAGGACCCCTGATTAAGTGCAATATAAAAAAATGTAAATAATTTTTCTGCGGACCACCAAAATTTTCTTGCGGATCACCAGTGGTCCATGGACCACCAGTTGATGACGACTGGTTTGAAGCATGCAATCAGGGATGGATACACAAGCACCAAGATGTTGGATAATAAACCAAAGATAAGGGGGCAGAGGAAACGATTTAGTAAATGTGACTCTGTGCTGTTTTGGATCTGAACCATAGGCAGGCAGAAGTTTAGTTTGGAAATAAATTAAATTTTAACCAACTTATACTATCTTGCAAGAGCTACTCGAGATCGGTGTCCGCCTCTTTGGCAGAAGCCAGAAGATTATGCTGAACCCTTCCCCAGATGAAACACGCTTTTCAAAATATTACTGAGCTGTTCATTCATGAGAAACTTGAACATTTTGCAGCAATAATTTATCAATCCAATGTGCCAAATGTTCAAGTTTAAAAAGCATTCAGATTCAATTATTAAAGGACCTGTGGTTTAGAGTGACTTTATAAGGGGTTTGCCATTTCTAGCTGTGTTTCAGTTTCAAAAGAAACTGAAATATAGGATATAGGATATAGGATATAGGATATAGGATATAGGATATAGGATATAGGATATAGGATATAGGATATAGGATATAGGATATAGGATATACATATACATATACATACATATATATATATATATGCGCACACACACATATATACATATACATACATACATACATACATACATACATACATACATACATATCTGTGATGGCGAATCTATGGCATACCTGCCACAGGTGGCATGCAGAGCCCTCTCTGCATTGCCCAGTTTAGCTCCACCACCTCTACTGCCAGCCAGCTGATTTTGGGGTCTTTTCCGTGCATGTGGGAGACACGTGCACATGCGCAGGGGGACAGAGGCTCATATGGTGTGGGGGCGGGGGTGGCACCCCCACCCCATTTTTGGTCCCAGGAGGCTTCAGGAAGGCCTGCTGGTCCCTAAATGGGGCGTAGGGATGCTGTGTGCATGCACGGAGAGAGTGTAGGGGGTCTTGTGCATGCAAAGGGAGCGGGTGTGTGGTGGTGTCATGCACGCATGCACAGGGGGGAAAGGGGCATTGCATTGTGGGTGAGGGCACGCACACACATACAATTTTGGCACACAAGGATAAAAAGTTTAGCCATCACTGATATATCTTATTATCTGCAATATGTAAGCATTTAAGATTTTTTTCTCAATCTTTTATACCAGGATGGCTTTTCAAATAAAGATCCATGAACTTTCACTTTGCTTTTGTCTTCTCAGTAAATCTTGGACTGAGAAGAGAGAGACCCCAAAAAATGTTCAACATTTGCACTGTCAACTTGGCTCGAGGCTCGTAAGTTAATTGGGGCATCTTTCGGAAACCTGACATGCACCTTCCTTAATCTCTTGATGGATATATGGATATATAAGGCAGAGTGGTTCCCCAGAATTCAGCCTACTACTATTACTTGACCAGGCATAAATTCCATAAGTCCATAATCCAGCTACAATCACTCTAGCATCATTTGATGGATTTCTGTCTGATTCATTTAGGTTACACGCACCTGTTCTAACATATATCAGCGAAACATGGACACTAATCTCAAAATTGATACAAAAGTTTTGAGTGGCACAAAGAACCATGGAAAGATAAAAACTCAGCGTTACAAAAGATAGAAAGACCTGCACATGGCTTAGAGTAGTGGTCACCAATTAGTGGTCCATGGACCACTGGTGGTCCTCGAGAAAATTTTGGGGGTCCGTAGAAAAATTATTCGCATTTTTTATATTGCACTAAATACTATTTATCTTTTTTTTTAAAAAATCATATTAGTGGTCTGTGAGATTTAAAATTATGAATTTAGTGGTGCCTGAGTTCCGAAAGCAGGGGTGGATTCCAGCTGCTGCTACTGCTGGTTTGCTCAGGGATGCGCTGTGTGCTTGATGCACCCTATGCGCGCATGCACAGTACTAAAAAAAATGCTTCTGTGCATGCAGAAACAAGAAACAAGATGGCGGCTGAGAGAACTGGTTCGGGGGCATGGCAGGCTGAGTTACTACCTACTAGGCCAAACTGGGCCAAATTGGTAGGAACTCAACTCTGTTCAAAAGGTTGGTAACCCCTGGATTAGAGAACAAATGAAAGTATTTGATGCCATCAAGAGAGTCAAAGAATGGAAATAGAAATGGGCTGGTCACATAGCAAGAACAGCTGGTGATGGAAGGTGGATCATGTCAGTCAAAGAATGGATTCCATTAGATGAAAAATGTCCACAAAAAAGATGCAAAACAAGATGCATCAATAATATCAGCAAGTATTGTGACCCAACTGACAAAAGAATGGCAGTTGGACTTACCTGAACTGCATGTTTCGACGAGAAGTGTGGGAGGAGTAACCACTTTAACCATTGGGTATTAACCTAATCTTGATTGCCTATTGGAGATTGAGGAAATCTTTGGAAGCCACACCTCCTGCTGGTCCGGTGGCTCGCCACTTTAACCGAACATCTGAACGGTATCTGAAAGGAAGCAAAAAGAAACAGCCAATACCGATTCTTCCTAGCTGTTGCTTGAACCTGGACGTGCTCAGGCCCTGCTTCACGGCGAAGGTCGCCATAACAGGCAGGAAGTGACTCCTCCCACACTTCTCATCGAAACATGCAGTTCAGGTAAGTCCAACTGCCAGTTTCCGAAGAGAAAGTGTGGGAGGAGTAACCATTGGGACATACCAAAGTTAGTTGTCCTGGGAGGGAATGGACGGGCCTGAGCCCCCTTGCATGTCTAGGACGCCCTGAAGGACCCTCCTGCCGAAGGCAGCGTCCGCCGAGGCGTAGGCGTCCAATCTATAGTGTCTAATGAAGGGAGACGGGGAGGCCCAGGCGGCCGCTCGACAAATCTCTTCTAGGGGAGCCTGGGAAAACCAGGCGGCTGAGGTGGCAGCACTTCTAGTGGAGTGTGCTGTGATACCCTGTGGGACCTGGAGACCCCGAGCCTGATAGGCCTGAGATATGGCCGCTCTGATCCATCTGCTGATGGTGGCCGAGGAGACCTTAGCCCCACGGGTGGAAGGTTGGAAGGACACGAAGATGGCCTCTGATCGTTGAAAGGGAGCCGTGCGTTTCAGGTAGATGCGTAGGGCTCTTCTAACATCTAACTTATGCCAGGATTTCTCCCTCTCCCCGGAGGGATGGGGACAGAAATCCGGAAGGATGATCTCTAACCCTCTGTGGAAGGGGGAGTTGATCTTGGGCATGAAAGAAGGGTCGAGTCTGAGGACGACCCTGTTCTCTAGGAAGGTGCAGAGGTCTGCTCTGCTGGAAAGGGCATTGATCTCTGAGGCCCTTCTGGCTGAAGTGATGGCTACCAGAAAAACGACCTTAAGGGTCAGGAGCTGGAGGGAAACCTCCTTCAGAGGCTCAAACGGAGCCTCCGTTAGAGCCTGGAGGACTGTGGGAAGATCCCAGGAGGGGAATCGATGGACCGCTGAGGGTTTCAAATTCGCCGCCCCTTGAGAAAACGCCTGAGAACCGGGTGTTGAGATAGGGGGGGAGCGTTCACCCCCCCTAGGACTGTGGAAAGAGCGGAGACCTGACGCCTAAGGGTGCTGGTGGCGAGGCCCTTCTGGTGACCCTCCTGGAGGAAGTCCAGAACCTGAGGAACCAAGGCAGTCGTAGGACAGATGTCTTTACCCCGGCACCAGTCTGAGAAGGCCACCCACGAGGCATTGTAGATGCGGGTGGTGGATTGTCTCCGGGATGCCTCTACCACCTTGATGACCTCCTCGGAGAACTGAGCCTGTCTCAGTTGTTCCCGCTCAAGCGCCAGACGGTCAGATGGAGCCACTCCGGGTCTGGGTGCTCTAGGGATCCCTGGTGAAGCGTCACCTCCCCTGCTGGTATCCTCCAGGGAGGAGCTGTGGACAGGTCCACCAGATCTGCCAGCCAGGGGCGGCGCGGCCAAAAGGGAGCCACCATTATCAGATCTGCCCTCTCCGCTACCACCCTCCTCAGAACCCCGGGGATGAGGGGAAGGGGGGGAAAGGCGTAGAGAAGACCTGGTGGCCAGCTGCAGCATAGGGCGTCCGTGTCCATGGCTCCCGGGGTCGGGAACCTCGAGACGAACTTTGGTAGCTGGGCGTTGTGCGGTGTCGCAAACAGGTCCACCGTCGGATGGCCGAACCTCTTGCAGATCCTGTGGAAGATCGAGGGATGGAGTTGCCACTCTCCATTGTCGATCGTCTCTCTGCTTAGCCAATCTGCCTGATGGTTCTCTGTTCCGGAGATGTGCTCCGCCTTGATGGACGCCAGGTGTTTCTCCGCCCAGTGACCCAGGCGCAGCGCCTCGTCGCGGAGAGCCTTGGAGTGGGTGCCTCCCTGTCTGTTCACGTGTGCCTTGGCCGCTACGTTGTCTGTCAGGACTAGGATGTGTTGACCTCTGACCATGTCCTTGAAGTGTCGGAGGGCCAGGTGGATGGTCCTGAGCTCCAACCAGTTGATGTTGTGCTTTAGATCTGTTGGAGTCCACCGACCTTGGGCGATCTGGTTCTCCAGGTGGGCCCCCCAGCCAAAGAGGCTTGCGTCGGTGGTGAGCATCATTCTTGGTGGATCTCTGAAGAGGCAGCCTCTGTTCAGAGCTGGGGACAGCCACCAGTGGAAAGATAGCAGCACTTGGGGTGATACTTGGATCTTGAAGGTTGCGTCGCTTGTCCCGGACTTCTGATGTGGTAGCAGGAACCACTGGAGCTCCCTGGCGTGCAGTCGGGCCCAGGGGATGATCCCTATGCACGAGATGAACTTTCCCAGGAGCCTGGAAAGAAGAACTACAGGGACAGAGCGTGACTTGCGAACCTCATGAATCATCTTAACGATGCTGTCCTTCCGATCCTGAGAGAGGAACACCTCCCCCGCTACAGAGTCGATAATGGACCCTAGGTGAAGCAGCCTGGTGGAGGGCACGAGGTGGCTCTTCTCCAGGTTAATGGAGAACCCCAGGGATCTGAGAGTGTCGATGGTAGTATTCAGATCCCTTGCAGCTGAAGCAGAGGACCTGGCCAGGACGAGTATGTCGTCAAGGTAACAAAATAAACGGACAGGGAGGGAACGTAGGTGACCAGCAGCTGCAGCTAGCACCTTGGTGAAAGTCCTGGGGGCTGAGGCCAACCCAAAGGGCAGGGCTCTGTATTGGAAATGGTCCCCCTCATGGGAGAACCTCAGAAACTTACGGTGTTCCGGGGCGATCCTGATATGCAGGTATGCCTCTGTAAGGTCGATGGAGGCAAGGAAGTCGCCCGGCCGGATGCCCTCCAGGATGGATCTTAGAGAAGCCATTTTGAATTTACGGTATACCACCCTGGAGTTGAGTAACTTAAGGTCCAGGATGGCTCTCCAACCCCCAGAGCTTTTGGGCACTAGGAAGAGGTTTGAATAAAATCCTGACCCTTTTTCCCCCTCTGGGACCCTCTCGATGGCCCTGATGTCGAGGAGATGTTTAATGGCCTTGGCCTTACGGGCCCTCCTGTTTGGGTCTGAGGAGGAGGAGAAGGTGCGGAACCTACTGGGAGGAAGGGAGCGGAACTCCAGGAGAAGCCCGAGCCTTACCGTCTGGAGAACCCACTCATCCGATGTGATACGCTCCCAGGCATCCGCAAACATGGAGAGGCGACCGCCGATGGGGTGATCCGGGGGCGGATCACTTGAATCTGCGGAAGGGACGACCGCCTCCTCCACGAAAGGGCCGCTTCCCCTGGTGTTGGCCCCTGAATCTGTTCTGAAATTGTCTATCCCCCTGCCTCTGAAATCTGGGGTTTTGGTACCTCTGGCCTTGGCTGTCTCCTTCAGGTGGTCTGTAGGAGGTCCTCCTAGGGTACGGTGCATGGCGGAAATCCGACCGCTTGTTCGTTGACGGGAGGATCTTCCGCTTGTTTTTATCCTCCACAAGGAGAGGCTCCAGCGCCGTCCCGAATAACTTGTCCCCGGTGTAATCCGCGCCGGTTAGGTGCCACTTCATTCGGGATTCCGCCTGCCAGTGACGTAGCCAGAGTAGTCGCCTAGAAGCAACTGAAGAAGACATAGCATGCGACGCATACTTTACCGCGTCCAAGGTGGCGTCCGCTGAGAACTGCGTTGCCGCAAGCATCTTGGAGATGTCCTGCAGGAGTCGCACTTCAGAGGCTGGGGTCCTATCCCTCAGTTGCTCCAGCCACAGGACCGTGGACCTATTAAAAAAGGAGGCAGAGGCGGCCGCTCTGATAGCCCAGGTGATGGCCTGGAACGTCTTGCGCAGAACAATGTCTGCTCTCTTATCCTCAGGCTTGAGGCAATTAGCGGTGTCTCCTGCTACGACCGTTGAGGAAGATGCCAAGGTTGCCACCGGGTTATCCACTTCCGGAACCTGCAAGGCTTGGGCAAAGGCTTGGTTAAGATTATAAAACCTTCTTTCATTCCCCCCTGGGGTTGGAAAAGACCCTGGCTTTACCCACTGAGATTTGAGCACCTCCATAAACATATCTGGGGTGGGGATTTCTTCCTTAGCTACGGGGGGCCTATGGAAGGGCCCTTTCTTCTTCTTGCTTTTGCCCTTGCCCGAGGACTCAGCTGCGGGTTGGGGATCCGAGGGTGGATCCAGATCAGCTGTGGCTACTGCCTTGCGTAAAAGGGAGCTGAACAAGGAGGGGGGGGAAAGTCCCGCTACGGTGGAATCCTCCTCCCCCTGGGGGACCTCATCCTCCGAAAACCCCACATCCTTTAGTTCCCCTTCCTCGAGGTCGGATGCCTCACTAGCCGTGGATGGGGAGGGAGACCTGGCTTCCCTTGCAGCCGAGGTGCTAGGGCGATCGCTCAGCCCTCTGGGGGGATCCTGGGGGGCCCTGCTCCTGGGAGCCTGTGGCTGCTGAGTTAAGCTAGAAGCCATAACCTGGGCCAAAGCTCTGGCAAACATGTCCTGAAAGCTGCTGGTTAGATCAGGCAGCTGAGGCTGAAGCTCTGGTGGTTGGGAATATTCCCTGGGTTCAGGGGATAGAGGTGCTAGGCGAGGCCGGGCTGGGCTGGCTGCTCTGCGGCCAAAGGGATCCGCTCTCGAATCCAGTAGGGGAGCAGGGGAGAGAGGAGGAGAAAGAGAGCTGTGCCTTCTCAGAGATCCCCCTGGAGAGGCTGGGGATGGAGATCTGCGTACAGCCCGGGCAGAGGCCCTGCGTGGGGAGCGAGATCTGGGGGGGAAGGGCTGATGGTTGCCCTGTAGTCCCTGGCCGAGGCCTTGGTTGCTCTGGTTTTCCTCCTGGGGGATGGATTCCTGGGTGCCCTGGCTTTGTCCCTCCTAGATGGGGATCTGCCTCTGGGAGCAGGGGAAATCGCTCTAGAGGACCCTTCCTCTGGATCCGCACCCCCCGGGGCTCTGGGCCTAGAGTTTTTGCTCCTAGTCGCCTCTGCCATTACTCACGGTTTGTTGCTCACCCACGTGCTCCTTCTGCAACCGGCTGAAATAAATTCCCTTCCTAGGGATAGGCTCCGCCTCTCTCTGATTGCTTGCAGGCTCTGCTGCTGCCGGCAGGCAAGGCCCTGAATTTCCCCCCGGATCACCGGCGGGGCAGAGCAGAAAGGAAGCCTCTTCCGGCTTCCTACGGCCTTGTGAGTGCTTTCAGTGTCGGAACACTGTTTACACACTCCCACATGCTCCTAAAATGGCGACAATCCAAAATGGAGGCAGCTGGTGCCGTCTGGAGTCTCCTTCCTTCCTCCGGTGGAAGCCTCTTTGCAATCCTGGAAGGGTTCTGGGTTCTCCGGCTTCCCTGGGCTCCTCCAATCTTTGTCTGTAAGTTTTTCTGTGATCCTGGCCCTTCCTTGCAGGCTTCTAATCACGCGCTCTGGCAAGCCGAGGCTTGATGAGCAGCTGGAGCACAGCAGAAGGCAGGTGAGGTCAATTTAAATTGAAATCCCTTGCTGAGGCTTTTCTTGAGAGTAAAAAAAAAAAAACAAACTCCTGAATCTCGGATGGAAAGGAGAGCAGGAAAATCGCTCCAATTAGGCCGAGATTGAGGTTAAAGTGGGGAGCCACCGGACCAGCAGGAGGTGTGGCTTCCAAAGATTTCCTCAATCTCCAATAGGCAATCAAGATTAGGTTAATACCCAATGGTTAAAGTGGTTACTCCTCCCACACTTTCTCTTCGGAAACAGCTGAAGATCACATTGTTTGGAAACATGCAAAAGAGGCCATCGTTCTGCAGTAGATGGACAAAGACTAGAGTGAAGATGACATGCACAGTGTCCCAAAGTGGAATAGAACGTGTCTTCAGAAATATTTGGGATTCTCCAGACTCGGATTGGCAGAAATCTGCACCAGTGATGCAAAGGCATTATTTCTTCTGCAAACTGATTAATTTCAACCAGAGAATTCAGTTGTTATTATCAATTTGATAGATATTTTTGCATCCATCAGAAATCCCTGCTGATCATTCAAGTTTTTACAGAACAGAGTAGAGTAGAGTAGAGTAGAGTGGAGTGGAGTGGAGTGGAGTGGAATGGAATAGAATAGAATAGAATAGAATAGAATAGAATAGGAATAGAATTCTTTATTGGCCAAGTGTGATTGAACACACAAGGAATTTGTCTTTGGTGCATATGCTCTCAGTGTACATAAAGGGAATAAAATACATTTGTCAAGAATAAAAAGATGCAACACTTAGTGATAGTTGAGGTTAGTAAAAAGCTATCAAATCGTACTAGGAAACAAATAAAAACAATATTAATTGAAAGATACAAGCAACATGGTTATAGTCATAAGTGGGGAGAGATAGACACTAGGGAGGAAGAGAAGAATAATAGTAATACATTGTTAGTAAATTTTGACACTGTTGTGGGAATTAGTTGTTAAGCAGAATGATGCCATTCCGGGGGGAAACCGTCCTTGTGTCTAGTTGTCCTGGTGTGCAGTACCTTATAGCGTCATTTTGAGGGTAGGAGTTGAAACAATTTATGTCCAGGATGTGTGTAGATATTTTCACAGTCCTCTTTTTAACTTGTGCAGTATACAGGTCCTGAATGGAAAGCAGATTGGTAGTCATTGTTTTTTCTGCAGTTCTAATTATTCTTTGAAATCTATGTTTGTCTTGTTTCGTTACAGAACCAAACCAGACAGTTATGGATGTGCAGATGACAGACTCAATAATTCCTCTGTGGAACTGAATCAGCAGCTCTTTGGGCAGTATATATACAAAAGATAAGAGGGCTCAGCAAAATTATATATATATGGATATTTAATAGAGCAAAAGGAGATTGCTATAAAGATAAGAATGATATTGATAGTGATGGTTATGACAAAAACTACTAAAGTAGTACCGGGTAGTAGTAGTAGTAGTAATAGTAGTAGTGATAGTGCTAGTTGTAGTAGTAGTAAAACCTGCAAGCTAACAGATTTGAAAACTAAATGATGGCCTAAGGAGAAAGATGGGGGGTGGAAAGTAGAAGGAGAAGAACTAGAAACATTGGGACCAGAGGCAAATGAATAATGACAATATATAATAGTACAAAATTAGACACACCAAAACTAGATGAAATAAAGAATATAAAATAATTGTCAACCTCAGGTCATATGTTTACAAATCTGTACAACTGAGCTAAGAATTTGCCAAAAGTTAATGTCACACTTCTATTAACATCCATCTAATAAAAAAGTTAATATCACTTGAGAAATCTTCTGGGAAATTGAGTTAAAAGGGGTTATAAACCTTAATCATTCATCCCTACAGAAATTACAAAAGAACATAACAGAGGTTAGCAATCTGATTGCTTCATTTCCACAGGGGCAGTGACAATGGTCATGTGGGATGCTCTCAAATCTTCCAGTTAATAATACATAAGGGAAAGTTGAATCCAGCTGTTTAAAAGATACAGTGGGATTATGTAGGCAGACGGTAAAGCCTTTAGTGCATGAGGGCAAATTAAGGGAATAACAGAGTTGGAAGGGATCTTGAATGTCCTAATTCAACTCCCTGCTCAGGCAGCAAACCCATTTCAGACAAATGGTTGTCCAAGCTCTTCTTTAAAACTTCCAGTGTTGGAGAGTCACAACTTCTGGAGGCAAGTTGTTCCACTGATTAATCATTCTAACTGTCAGAAAATTGTTCCTCATTCTCTCCTTGATTACCTTCAATCCATTGCTTCTTGTTCTGCTTTCAGGTGCTTTGAAAAATAAGTTGACCCCCTCCTTTATGTGGCAGTCTCTCAAATACTGGAATACTGCTATCTTGTCCCCCTAGTCCTTCTAATTAAACTAGACGTACCCAATTCCAGAAACTATTCTTTATTTGTTTAACCTTCAGTCTCCGAATCATCTTTGTTGCTCTTGTCTGGACTCTTTCTAGAGTCTCAACATCTTTTTTTACATTCTGGTGACCAAAATTGGATGCAGTGTTCCAAGTGTGGCCTTACCAAGACATTATAAAGTGGTATTAACAGCTCACATGATCTTGATTCTATCTCTGCGGTGGCGCAGTGGTTAGAGTGCAGCACTGCAGGCTAGTTCTGCTGATCACCAGCTGTCTGCAGTTTGGCAGATCGATTCTCACCAGGCTCAAGGTTGACTCAGCCTTCCATCCTTCCGAGGTGGGTAAAATGAGGACCCAGAATTGTTGGGAGCAAGAGGCTGACTCTGTAAACTGCTTAGAGTGAGCTGTAAAGCACTATGAAGCGATATATAAGTTTAAGTGCTATTGCTATACACAAACACACACACACACAAACATACACACACACATAGACACACACACACACAGAGTATATATAGTATAGTATAGAATCTATACTATACCTGCACATTTGGTTTTTCTTGCCTAAATGTAGAACCTTACTCTTCTCATCATTGAATTTCATTTTATTAGATAGCACCCAATGTTCAAGTTTGTCAAGATCCTTCTGTATCTTAAGCCTGTCTTCTGGAGTGTTGGCTATTCCCTTCCCTCCATGTAGATGCAGTTTAATTGAGGGCTACATGTTGAGTGCAGTTGGTCAGCCAGTTATGATTTCATCTGGTGATGATGTTGTCTAATCCACATTTTTCTATCTTATCAAGTAGTAGGTTGTGATCTATTTTATCAAATGCCTTACTGAAGTCCAAGTAAATTATATCCACAGCATTCCTCTGGTCCACTAATTTTGTCACTTTGACAAAGAATGCAATGAAATTTGTCTGGCATGATCTGTTTTTGACAATGTTGGTTTTTGGTTAAGACTGTTTGCCTCTAGGTATTCACTGATTTGTTGCTTGATTATCTTTTCCAGAATCTTCTCAGATATTGAGGTTAGGTTGATAGATTGGTAGTTTCTTGCATCTATTTTTTCTTCTTCTTCTTCTTCTTCTTCTTCTTCTTCTTCTTCTTCTTCTTCTTCTTCTTCTTCTTCTTCTTCTTCTTCTTCTTTTGAAGATGGGAACTATATAAACTCTTTACCAGTCCTCTGGTAGTTCCCCAGTGCTCCAGGATCTTTGAAAGATATAGTTCGATGGTTTTGAGATAAATTATCCCTATTATCAGTTACATTTGAGCCTTGATTTTGGTCAACATTTCAGTGGTTCTCGAAAAAGATGCTAAAATCTAAAGTTGACTTACCTGCATTGAGCCATCTCTACAATTGCTGACACAGCCAAAGGATCAAGAGAAAAATACTGTAAATTAATTAACACCAGACCTCTGGTATCTGTTCATTTCTGTAAACAAACATTTTAATATACAATCATTAATTAAATCTGCCACACTGCCCTCTTCTTCCCATTGATCTTTCTCCTGCTGTGTCTCATCATTCTTTGCTTGGTGAAACAGAGAGATAGACTGGTTTGACAGTCTCTGTAAAAAAAAAACATGCAGATGACAAGAGACACTCTACATGTCTTAATCTGCCAATGTTTCTCTGTGACATGCTCTCTCTTATAATATTCTTGCTTTCTAAGGTGGGGGTGGTTAATGCTGTTTTTTTTTTTCCACCAAATGGTTTTGGTCCCTGTGAAAGAATCACCAAAGTGAATCGATTGGTCATAAACTGGGCCCAATCTATGTGTACTTATTGATTTGAATCTGTACCCATTTGTGGTTAACCACAGCACAATCAAGCCACCACACTGCTAATTTTCACCCTTGGACATAACCAAAGAGTGAAAGAAATGTAAGCCATCATTAGCTCTATTGATTTTAAAAAGTAGGATTTTCTCCTTTTTCCTACCCAAGGATAGTAGAATATCTATCAATATTGGTCATATTCCCTAGGTCATAAAGTCATCTGATGAGTTATGGGTGGAATAAGTGGTGGGATACCGTTCTGGTATGGTGCTCCGGAGGGCCCACCTGCCCTTACCTGTATTTGAGCTGATTGGGGCTTACACGCACGGAGTGTACAGTGCCTGCGCTACACTCTGCCGAGCAGCTGGAGTGTTGCAGAGCCATCATGGAGCATCCCAGGCAGTAAGTACACATGCCTGCACTGCACACAGGCTGGGCGCGTGCATGTGGTGGACGCCTGGCCCCATTGCACCATACCAATTGCAACGAGATCTGGAACCCCCACTTGTAGAATCAATGTTTGTTTTAGGATTGCTGTGAGGTCAAGATATGCCCTTTCCCAGGGATGGTATTCACTTACTTTCCCTACTGGTTCGCAAATGTGAGCATGCGTGCTCGGCCTTCCATGCATGTTCTTTGGCTTGAAAATGTGCCTAAATAGGAAGACATAGAGCCAGGTCAGGGGGGGCGGGGCACTCACGATTTTCCCTACAGGTTCGGGTGAACCAGTCCAAACCGGCTGAATACCATCTCTGCTCGTTCCCCCTTGGTCTAAAACATAGCTTTTCCATAAGGTCAGCAACGTCACTTTTCTCCTTTGAGTTTCCCAGAAAACAATGCCAAATGTGGCATTGGGATTTTTGTTGCTTACTTGCTACTTTCTCTATGTTTCTTCATCTCAATTCCTTTTCCCTCCCCAAAGGAAGACATGTGGTAACTCAGCAGTTGTTCAGTTTTAGTTCTCCTTTTCAGCACAATATAGCTCCATGATGGTGAATCTAGGGCACCCGTGCCAAAGGTGGCACACAGAGCGCTCTCTTTTGGCACATGGGCCATCATCAGCTGCTCTTCTGGTTTCTGGTATGCACATGCACAGTTGGTCTTTGTGGGCAACAGAGTGCCAGAAAACAGCCTGAAAATGGCCCACAAACAGCCAAAAATAGACTGTTTGGGGCCATTTTTCAGGCCAAAACAGCCAAAAAAACAGCTTGAAAATGACCTGAAAAACAGCTTGAAAACAGCCCAAAAAATGCCCCCAAAACAGGCATGTGCGCTCTGGCCAGCTGCTCTTCGGGTTTCTGGTGCTCTGGCACACACACATGCATGCACAGTTCAGTTGGGCACTTGGTGCCGAAAAGGTTCGCCATCACTGATCTAGCTAGTTGTCAAATAATGGCAGAGTCTCCTTTCATCCCTCTGGGACCATTTCTGCTCTGCTGTCTTCCCCTATAGCCAGCCCATTACAGTCCTTCTACAGTATCAGCTGTCCCCTACCTGCTGGTGACGTGCTGAAAGAGAAGGACAGCAACACTAGAGGAGAGAATCAATGGACCAGGCCATGCAGGTTTTGTATTCTTCTTCCTCCGCTGGCCTTAGTTGTATCCCATAAAAGATAGGAAGTCTCTTGTATCCAGTCCCAATGCAGTGGTTGCCAGTCTGAGTTTGCATAAGTGCCAGGCTTCCCATAGCCTGGGCAGACCTTGCTCATGATGCCCCTATTGCCAGGCCTGCGGCCATCATTTCTTTTGGATCTTTGGCCTGCCACACTTTCTATTATTCTACTATGCATTTTCTATTGTAGGAAAATGGAGGGGGTATTGTAGGAGTGAGATGCGATGTAGCCAAAACAAAATTCTTTCTAAAAAGCCAAGGTCATCCTTTCTCTTTGCACCTCTGCACCTGACCGGAACTGGATGGGTGGAAGCTGCCAGCGTGGCAGTGGGAGATTGGACCATGTGATGGACTTGTGGGTGTGGGGGCAAGATCTTCAACTTTCAACTGGGTGGGAAACCCGGGAAGCTTTCAGATTCAGGTTTTCCTAAATGTTCCAACATGGCTCTCTTAATAAATTGGAACTTTGAGCAATACTTTGCCTTGGACTCTGATTTACTTTCGGATGCTATTTGGAACCCTGACAGCAAGGCCCCTCACTGCCTAGAGTTCACTCCTCTGGCCAAGCATCCCTAGGGATGTCAATTGCTATATTTTTCTCTATCTCACTTTTCTGTTCCTCACACCACTTAGTGTGAGTCCATTTTGCACACTTGGCTCATATCCCTGGATGGGATCACCCCTCCTATGGAAAAAGTCTAGAAGGAAATCCCAGATGAGTCTCCTGTTCTGACCTAGGCTTCCCAAAAGCAGGAAGCTGACTTCTCCTCTTGATAAAACCCCTTTTATTTAGTTTAAATTGAATTCCTCTCCAGCAAAGTCCCGGCCAACAGTCTTTCAAGAGATTTCACAACTACAGACCTTGATCAGGCTTGGAGAGCTGCCAGGCTGATATCTTCCAAACACCACTCTGTAGCAGACAATACTTGGCAAGAAGTCAGGAACAGATCTTCACCCGAATGAATTGAACTAATTGTCTCATGCACTCCCTTTTTGCTCCTTTTTATAACCTCTGGGAAAGCCATTCACCATCTACCTGTGCCTTTACTCCTGAGTTGATCCTTGTTCCTTCACTGTGCCCTTCACCTGGCAGCTATACGCATGTGCACACTGGGAATAGGCTCCAGCTGTTGTTCTGCTCCACTGATGTCTGACTCTGAAGGCAGTTGATAACTGTCATATGGCCCTAGCCCCATCTCTGCCTCCGATGCAGCGCCATCATCAGAGCCTTCCCCAGACTCCAGGACTGGCCTAGGTTCTTCCTCAATCTCCGTACTGTCCGAATCTGCTGCCAGCTCTGCTGGCCACTGGCGGGCCACACACCTCCACTCCACTTATAACACTACCCACAAAAAGCCAGCAAGAGTCTGGATCCTTCTGTCTCTATTTCCCAGGCAATTTGGTGTCTCCTGCTCTCAGTCACTAGTCTCAGTCCCTCACCTCTCCTGGTCACTTATCTGGGCACTTGTACCATAACATCACAAGGCAAAAGCTATCCTTTTGTCTTGTCATGCCAACATTATACACAAGTATTTAAATCTTGAGGTTTACATTATGACATCATCTCTTGCTCCTCTTCAAGGATACCTATGCTTAATATCCATCTTTTTAGCAGAATATAAACTTAGCACTTAAAATAACAGAGTTGGAAGGGATCTTGGAGGTCTTCTAGTCCAACCTCCTGCTTAGGCAAAAAAACCTACACCACTTCAGACAAATAGTTATCCAACATCATCTTAAAAACTTCCAGTGTTGGAGCATTTACAACTTCTGGAGGCAAGTCATTCCACTGATTAATTGTTCTAACTTAGGAAATGTCTCCTCAGTTCTAAGTTGCTTCTCTCCTTGATTAGTTTCCACCCATTGTTTCCTGTTCTGCCCTCAGATGCTTTGGAGAATAGCTTGACTCCCTCTTCTTTGTGGCAACCCCTGAAATATTGGAACACTGCTATCATGTCTCCCCTAGTCCTTCTTTTCATTAGTTTGCTCCACACTAAGAACCTTCATAAAACTCCCCAGTTCCTGTTTGCTTTTGTGGGTTTTTTTTTCAAACTGATTATGATCTTCAAGTTGCCTAGCCTCTTTCTCAAGAATTTTAAGGTCTTGCCTCTCCAATCTTTCCAAGAAAGCAGGACTCTTGAAACTGCAGTTGTTCCAAAAGGAGTTTTCATTGAAAGGTTTGTGATAACAAGAGATCTAGGCAAGAACTGAAGCTTCTCACTTAAGACCAGCTATTTAAAGCAATGCTAACCAAGCCCCTCCCTCACATCATCATTACAGGGAAACAGAAACTTCATATAGAGATTAACACAGTGATGCAGGAAATAAAAAGAGAAACAGAAACTGGAAACAGAAAAAAAACTTCATATACAGATTACTCAATTCCTCCCCACTTCTTCCCACCAAAATGCCAGCATCCCCGTAGAAATATCTTGGACCTGAGAAGAATACTGACTGAAATTGTTGTTCCTAGACTTTACTATTGCAGTCAGTCCAGAGGTGCTTTTCAGCCAGTTCTGGAGAACAGGTAGCAGAAATTTTGAGTACTTGGGACAACTGGCAAGTAGGCTGGCCCCGCCCCTGCCTCCCAGCTTCCCAGCTGATCTTCTTTTGTTGTCCTTAACAGGATAATGGAACTGGAAAGAAGGTTAGTGGGGTGGGGAGAGAATGGAGGTTTTGCAGTATCCTTCCCCTGCCATGCCGACAAAGCCAATCACACAGAACCGGTAGTAAAAAAAAAATTGAATCCCACCACTGGGTCAGTCATACAAAAAAAATAGTTGGCAGACTTAATTAAATGTTTAAGTCCCTTCATTGCTGTTGCAAAGCATTGTTCAGCCATTGTTTCAACCTCCTCTTTAAGGGGATCACCTGAGTCAGGAGTCTCTCAACCTGTAGGCTGCACAGTACCACTTACATGAGCAACGAGTGTTCACATGCATGCCAGCACACACGCATGCACATGCACCTCCCACAAAACCATCCTCTAATTCCCCCCTTCCCAACCTTTCGGGCCACCCACCCAGAAAGTTTGGGGAGCTCTGATCAGAGTCATCTGAACCAGGATACACACTGTTGACCAATGACATGCTAAGGTCTGGAACCAATAGCATGTGTTATGCAGGGGTGGTATTCACTTACTTTTCCTGCTGATTCACAAATGTGAGCATGGGTGTGCACACATGTGCTCGGGCTTCCGCGCATACACTTTGGCTTGAAAATGTGCCTAAATAGGATTGCATAGATCGGGGGGAGCAGCCCACCCGCAATTTTCACTACCGGTTCAAACCGGTCCGAAATGGCTGAATACCACCTTGGGTGTGATGCCTTTCCTTAAGTCTCCTGGCAATTGTAGAGTAGTCCAAAGAATTTATATCTCTTCCCAAGCTCTCTCAGAGTTTGTTAAAATCAGGTTTTTTAAAGTCTAAGACCCTGGCCTGATTGCATTTGTGTCTGTTTTATATTGAATTCTAATACGATGTGGTCATATATGGCTTTACCCAATAATATGTACACTCTGAACTAGAACAGGAAATGAATTGGGTGCCCATAATGACTGTATGCAGTGATTCAGTGGCTAAGAGGCTGAGCTTGCTGATCAGAAGGGTCAGCAGTTAGGCGGTTCAAATCCCTAGCACCACATAACAGAGGGAGCTCCCGTTACTTGTCCCAGTTTCTGCCAACCTAGCAGTTCAAAAGCATGTAAAAATGCAAGTAGGAAAAATAGGAACCACCTTTGGTGGGAAGGTAACAGCATTCCGTGTGCCTTCG
Organism: Thamnophis elegans; assembly: GCF_009769535.1. Lineage (NCBI taxonomy): Eukaryota > Metazoa > Chordata > Lepidosauria > Squamata > Natricidae > Thamnophis > Thamnophis elegans. The sequence continues at coordinate 18,271,709 of NC_045555.1, read as the reverse complement.
GTGTTTAGTCATGCCAGCCACATGAACACGGAGACGTCTTCAGACAGTGCTGACTCTTCGGCTTTGAAATGGAGATGAGCACCGCCCTCTAGAGTTGGGAATGACTAGCACATATGTGCAAGGGGAACCTTTACATTTAGTGACTGTACAAGATTGCAATAACATATTCATAACACTTAACTCCATTATTTTACTGCTTTTTGAACTAACTGATATTTTCCCTTCTGCAGGAACCTAAGCAAGGAATCTAAACAAGGGATCAGTTACTGCAGCAAAACTATATCTACCCAAATCTTTATTGCTTTGATGATTGTAGCATCAGAGGATAAAGTGCGTTCACCAAGAACCCCATCATAGGATTGAGCAGAAATCTACAGAAAAACATTCAGATATAAGTGGAAAAATCCAAAATTATTTATAACTCAATAAACTTTTTCAGAACAAGACTATGTTCAGTGGCCTGTGAGACCTTTAGAGAATAATTAAAATTGCACTCTTCCTGTCATTCTCCAACAATGATTATCTCCAAGGGAATTTAAGGAAATTTCCATGGAAAAACCAGACATAAATCCTGAATCTATTGTAACCAAAAATGTGTTCATCCTATTGGGCCATCACTTAAGTAACTTGTCCAATAGCTGTACAGAAAAGATGTTGAGGCTGCAAAGAACCAATAGAGATGATTAGGGGACTGCTAAAATATACGATGAATGGTTTCAGGAACTGGGTATGTCCAGAGATGGGGTTCACGTAATTTTATCACTGATTCGTTACGCACCAAAACTGTCCGAAGATATGTGGTCAGCATGACATTGTCAACTCGCAAAGCATCTCTGGCCTGCTTTCGAATTGCCATAGGCAAGGGGGATGGGAAACTGATGAAGCAGCACGACAGCCACAAACAGAAGCACATTCCAAGCATATCTTTCTCAAGGATGTCTCCCAGGTTACCCACAGCAGCCGGAGGGGGAGTGATCTCTACAGCCAGTGAAAGTGCTCCATTTGATAATGTGATTTATGACACACCCTGGAGGGAGGGAGAAAACAGGGTCATAATCGGTCCATAAATTACATAGGGTCAGAGTTGGCACCACTTGGGTACATGCCGACATGTTGCTCCTAATAAATAACTGGATTTCTTTTGAAGCTTGGCTCGAGGCTCATGATTTAATTAGGGCATCCATTGGAACCCTGACACACATTATAGAACACTGTTTCCTCCCCACCAAAGTGGTACTTGTTTATCTATTTGCATTTGTCTGCTTTCGAACTGCTAGGTTGGCAGGACCTAGGTGAAGATAGGCATTCACTTCCATCTCACAACGCTCAGGTCTTGAACCAGGGCTGTTGCCTTTCCAACCCACAAGTCCAGCATCTTAACCACTGGGCCATCATTCTGCCCCTTTAGAAAATAAACAGCATTAGAAATAAAGAAAAGAGAAAGTTTGTTCTATCAACATCAATTACTATATACTTTAAAATATCAGTATTACAACCATGAAATGAATTTTATGACTGGACTGGAGACTAAAACATATGAAGAACGGTTACAGGAACTGGGCATGGCTAGTCTAGTGAAGAGAAGGACCGGGGTAGGCATGATAGCAGTGTTCCAATATTTGAGGGGCTGCCACAGAAAGGAGGGGTTCAAGCTACTTTCCAAGGCACCTGTAGGCCAGACAAGGTATAATGGATGGAATCTGACCAAGGAAAGATTCAACCTGGAATTAAGGAAAAACTTCTTAGCAGTGAGAATAATTAACCAGTGGAACAGCTTGCCTTCGGACATTGTGGGAGATTCATCACTGGAGGCTTTCAATAAGAGATTAGGCTATCATTTGTCAGAAATGGTGTATGGCTGTGATGGTGAACCTATGGTCATGCTCCAGATGGCTGCCATTAAACGTCATCTGGGTGACCTAGGAGGCAGACTTTCTGGTAGTAGTAAATGCATGGAATATCCTCCCCCTGAGATCAAGAGGGCCTTAACTGTCTTGGCCTCCAGTAGACCATGAATTGCTCTGCCCCCCAGGCACTGGGCCAGAAGAGTGTTGAGCCCACCATATGTGCTCTTGCTATGGAAATGGTATGGCACCTTGGTTGTGCATGATGTTTTTTTTAATAATAGAGTTGGAAGGGACCGTGGGGGTCTTCTAGTCCAACCTCCTACCTTGGCAGGAAACCCTACACCACTTGAGACAAATGGTTATCCAATATCTTTTTAAAAGCTTCCAGTGTTGGAGCATTCACAACTTCTGGAGAAAAGTCTTTGAAGAGATTTCACAACTACAGACCTTGATCAGGCTTGGAGAGCTGCCAGGCCGATATCTTCCAAGTGCCACTCTGTAGCAGACAATACTGGGCAAGAAGTCAAGAACAGATCTTCACCCTAATGAATTGACTCCAGGATTGGCCCATGTTCCTGCACAACCTCCTCACTGTTCAAATTGTCTCCTACAAACTCCCCCCACCCCTTTTGCTCCTCTTTATTCCCTCTGGAAAAGGCCATTAACCATCTACCTGTGTCTTTACTCCTGAGTTGACCCTTGTTCCTTCACTGTTCCCTTTTCCTGGCAGCTCTGTGCATGCACACACTGGGAACAGGCTCCAGCTGTTCACCTGCCTCATTGATGTCTGACTCTGAAGGCAGCTGATAACCGTCAGATGGCCCTGGCCCCATCTCTGCCTCCAATGCAGAGCACTCTTCAGAACCTTCCCCAGACTCCAGGATTGGCCCATGTTCCTCCACAACCTCCTCACTGTCCAAATCTTCTGCCAGTTCTGCTGGCCTCTGGCAGGCCGCAACACCTCCACTCCACTTATAACACTACCCACAAAAAGCCAGCAAGAGTCTGGATCCTTCTGTCTCTATTTCCCAAGCAATTTGGTGTCTTCCCCTCTCAGTCACTGGTCTAAAACCTCAGGATTTCACAGTCCCTCAACTCTCCTGGTCATTTATCTGGGCACTTGTACCATAATACCACAAGGCAAAAGCTATCCTTTTGTCTTGTCATGCCAACATTATACAAAAGTATTTAAATCGTGAGGTTTACATTATGACATCATCTCTTGCTCCTCTCCAAGGATACCTATGCTTAATATCCATCTTTTTAGCAGAATATAAACTTAGCACTTAAAATTACAGAGTTGGAAGGGATCTTGGAGGTCTTCTAGTCCAACCCCCTGCTTAGGCAGAAAACCCTACATCACTTCAGACAAATGGTTATCCAACATCTTCTTTAAAACTTCCAGTGTTGGAGCATTTACAACTTCTGGAGGCAAGTTGTTCCACTGATTAATTGTTCTATCAGGAAATTTCTCCTTAATTCTAAGTTGCTTCTCTCCTTGATTAGTTTTACCCATTGCTCCTTGTCCTACCCTTGGGTGCTTTGGAGAATAGCTTGACTCTGTCTTCTTTGTGGCAGCCCCTAGTCCTTCTTTTCATTAATCAAACATACCCAATTCCAGCAACTGTTCTTCATATGTTTGAGTCTCCAGTCCCCTAATCACCTTGGTTGCTCTTCTCTGCACTCTTTCTAGAATCTCAACAACTTTTTTACATTGTGGCAACCAAAACTGGATGCAGTATTCCAAGTGTGGCCGTACCAAGGCATTATGAAGTGGTATTAACATTTCACATTATCTTGATTCTATCCCTCTGTTTATGCAGCCTAGAACTGTGTTGGCTTTTTTGGCAACTGCTGCACACTGCTGGCTCATATTTAAATGGTTGTCCATTAGGACTCCAAGATCCCTCTCGCAGGTACTACTATTGAACAAGGTTCCACATATACTGTGCATTTTGCTTTTCTTTCCTAAATGTAGAACCTTACTTTTTTCACCATTTTCATTCTCTTGGATTCTTGTTTTATTTTTCTATGTTGCTGTTGTTACCTACCCAGGGTTATATGATGGACATGATGGGCTGACATATATTTTTTTAAACCAATTAATGAAATAATATTCCCAATCTTTATTTGATGCTCAATGAAAGCACTTTAGATTCACCACTAAGCCCACACCACAAAGTGGAATTTTAAATAAAAGGGAACACAATAAACCAGCTCTGTGACCAATGGATCCTTGAAACTGACATTATTTCTTGTTAGCTATCAATCCGATCCTAAACAAATTAGACATACCTAAGCACAGTCAGCCAAATCTGAAATCAGTCAGGCCTGTTCAGGATTAGGCTGTCCATCTGTAGTTTTATTATCCATTTTTGTTTTAATGGTTTACACACATGAGAAGCTCTCATTGAGAGCAACAGAATGAGAGAAGAGGGAGAGGGAGAACCCGTAGCAGGCATAAAACGATGGAGTCTGATTAGCTGAAGTTATAAAAATGATTGATGCCTGCAAACATTATTTCTACTTGCCTTGTTTGCCTCTGAGGTTACATCACTTCATAGAGCTACCCAGATATATTTAGCAAAGTGAAAAATGGGAGGAGCGTTCAAAGAATTACAAATATTTACAGTTAAAAATATATATATGCCAGGAATTTACCACAGGTATCTTCTTTAAATCAAAAACAGCAACAACTGAAATTACAAAAGGTAGATTTAGGATTAATATTAGGGAGAAACAATGCGTATTCTTCACTAGGATTGTGCATCATATTTGATACCAGGCATGCCCCATTTTTGGCCGGTTACAGGCTGCGCGGATCATCACAGCACATCGCCGCCAGTCTCCACGTCCATGCGTTGCATTTTTGGCCACCACGTGCCCCATTTTTGGACGCATCGCATTTTCAGCCGGTTCCAGGTGACTGGGATAAGTGTTGATGGCAATCCCCACCACCTGGAACCGGCAAAAAATGCAATATGTGGACACCAAAAACAAGGTGTGCAGAGGCCACAAACGTGGCACATGAAGGCCACAAATGTGATGTGCAGAGGTGGCAATCAGTAGCAATGTGCTGTGATGATCCCCGCAGCCTGATGTAATGAAATGCCATAATATAAATTTATTCAAAATTTAGAATATCTCACATAAAATGAGATATATAATCAAATGTTTAACAATAATAATAATTGTATACATATATCAGATTGATAATACGAGATTCTATATAAATTGTAAGTGAAGACTATGGTGAAGATGCACAAAAGTTTTGTAACCAGTCGACACACTGTACGAAACTGGAAGATGGTTTTATGTTTTATGTTTGTCTGTGCTTGTTTATTTAAAAATAAAAATAAAATATTTAAAAAATCATTAAAACATTTTAAAACAATAAAAATATCCCCCCAGATATATATGGTACTTAGCAGCCAAGAAATTTGACTAGTTATCAGTAAAGCCATCTTTGATACCTTCAGCACTCTAAGCTAGGGAACACAGGTTTCTAGGGCTAACAAGGTTGGAGCCATTCTAATCTTCAAGAAGAGGATGTTCCATAAAGCAAGAGGCCAGTGCAGAAAAGGCTTGTTTTCTAGTCCCCGCCTACCAAAACTCTTTGGTTGATGAGACCTACAGCAGGCCCAATCTGTTAGATCTAGCTGGGTGGGTAGAGACTCTTGGAAAACCATGGTCCTTTAGATAACCCAGTTCCCCAAGTCATGTAAGGGCTTTAAAGGTGACAACCAGCATTTTGACTTGCACCCCAAAATATACCGGTAATCAATACAGCCCATACAGAAGTGGTGTTACATGTACTATATATCTTATTTGGCACCAATTACTACTTGCACAGCTACATTCTGCATACAGGTGGTATTCAGCCGGTTTGGACCAGTTCACCTGAACCAGTAGTGGAAATTGCAGGTGGCCCAACCACCCTCCTGTCCTGGCTCTTTGCCATCCTATTTAGGCACGTTTTCAAGTTGTGTGCATGCATGCAATCCGTGAGCACAATAAAAAGGCATGTGGGGAAGACTGAGAGCATGTGTATATGAGGCACGCACGCTCACATTTGTGAACTGGTAGGAGAGTAAGTGAGTACCAGCCCTGGTTCTGCAACAATTGAAGAGCAATTCTGAATGCTCTTCAGGGGCGTATCCATTCATGTTGCAGTATAAGTGCTCCTCAACCTACAACCATTCATTTAGTGATTATTCAAAGTTACAGCAGCACTGAAAAAAGTGGAATGACCGCTTTTCACACTTAGCATCTCCTCAAGCATCCCCTTGGTTAGATGATCAAACTTCAGACTTTTGACAGGTGGCATGTATTGATGATAGTTGCAGTGTCCCGTGGTCATATGATCCTTTGTGCGACCTTCTGACAAGCAATGGGGAAGCTGGATTCAGTTACTAACTTAATAACAACTACGATGATTCACTTAACAACTGTGGTAAGAAAGGTGTAAAATGGAACAAAATTCACTTTACTGCTGTGTTACTTAGCAACAGAAATTTTGAGCCCAAGTGTGATTTCTGTGTTTCCCTGAAAATAAGACTGGGTCTTATATTAATATTTGCTTCAAAAATGCATTAGGGCTTATTTTTTGGTTAGTCTTGTTTTGGGGAAAATATGATACTAAATGCTTCTGTCTGGTTGACAATCTTAACTGGGGCTTATTTTGAGGGTAGAGCTTATATTACAAGCATCCTGAGAAATCATGCTAGGGGTTATTTTTTAGTTGGGTCTTATTTTGGGTAAAACAAGGTATGTCAAGGACTACCGGTAATCTAATTAAGAGTTTACAAGGGCATGAGTTACTATGAGCAAAGCCTCCTGGTCCATGAATAAATACAACTGGCACACCATCTGAAGGTTGCATAAGACCATGAATGCTATCTGTTCCTCTAACTTACAGAATGATCATGTTTGTTCAGTTCCCCATTTCCTGCTTAATAGTTAAAGGGATCTATTATTAAAAAAAAATTGCACGTAATGTACTGCACAAGAGGGAACAAGAATTACTGAAACTGGAAAAACGGAAGTATACCTACAGATGAAATGGTAATAAAGAAAATATTAGAATGTGCCGAACTGGAACTTAAAGATAAAGGGGGAAACAGAATATTACTCAACATGGGACTTACGGTATAAATGGCTAGATAAGCGGTGCAGAGATTAGAAACTTAATAATGGAAGATTAACAAACTAGAAATAAATACAGGTATATAGATATATGTATAAGAATACTGACTGTAAGCAATATTACTATTGAACTGTACATGTCTATGGATTGAAATGTATAAAGTGTGAAATGTAAAGAGCGTTATTGTACAACTCTGAAAATAAGAGATATAATTATGACGTACAATATCATGTATTTAAAAGAGACTGTGCTGTATGGCTACGAGAATAACAGTTATGACCAGGGTATATAATCTGTGGTGGGATTCAGTCGGTTCGCATCAGTTCAGGCAAACCAGTAGTTGGAAGGACACGCTGGCCCTGCCTGCCCCTACCCTCCCCGGGGTCTCCACAGAGCCTATTTTGGATGCCAGATAAGTGCAGGAGGGTCTGGGAGTGCAAAAATTGGGTCTTCTGGAAGTCCTAAAATGACCCTATTTCTGGATTCGGGGGGGGGGGGGCCTCTGGACCTCAAGGGAGGCTGTTTTCACCCTCCTGGAGGCTCAGGGAAGCCTCTGGAGGGCGAAAAATGGGCCTATTGGAAGTCTAGAAAGGGGCCTGTTTCTGACTTCTAGAGGGCTTCTGGAGCCTGGGGAGGCCATTTTCACCCTCCTGGAGGCTCGGGGAAAGCTTCCGGAGCCTGGCGGGGTGGGAAACCTCCGCCCACCATGATGCAGGAGGCTGAGTAGGCCCCGCCCACCATGGCCCCGCCCACCCAGCAAGCAGCTAGAGAATCGGTGGCTAACTTTTTAAAATCTCACTGCTGTTTATAATACTACGTATATTTAAAGGGTTTGATACAGCCAGTGCACTGTTGCTGCAAAACTGGAAATGTGATGTAAAATAATGGAAAATACATAATAAAAACATTTAAAAAAAAAAAAGAATTACTGAAAGCAGATTCACTCTTCTATCTTGGAAAAATCTTTCCAACATTAGTTTGATTACTGATTAGCTTCAATAAATATATACATTTATAGAAATTAATGTGTTCCAAATTTTCTTCTTGGAATATTGATCCCCCTTTTCAACAGAGCCCGCAGTTTGAACGCTTGGCTTCCTAAGACTTTTGTGCTTTTTCTTTTTGTGAATTAGCTAACAAATCTTACCTTATTTTTTAAATATTAGATAAATCAAGAAATATTAACAGTTATCAAACAACAGATAAGATATAAATAGTTCATTATGAAAAACCAGTAAAATGCCGTGCATTTCACTATCTATCCTGGGGAATTTCATTTGTCTGGTGAAAACTGGATTCATAATGCTATAATAAATATGATAATAATTAAGATGCCAAACAAGACATATTTCTAGTCCATGTTATTTTTGCGTGTAGTCTACTATAAATCTACTCCCTCATTTTTCTATCTTGATCTGAATACCCTGCACAATTTACATTCAAATATATCATAGATATATTATTTTAAAGTATGCATTCTTAACAGCATTCCTCTTAAACTGTGAATGTGGAAGTGTATTTGATCAATTTCTTCATTTGTAACTGCATCACAATAAAATTACAGATATTCCCATCTGCTCATTAGTTGGGCAGAGATGCACAAAGTCAGTTCTTACAATTTGCAAAAATCATATTTCTTAGGCATGTTTATCTGCAATGAATTGTCTTTTCATCAATTGTCTTTTTTTGTATATTTCCTAGCCGGTAAGTAGGCATTTTGGCAAATGAAGTTTGATATGCAGAAGTGGGGAAAACAGTGTCAGTGGAAGTTCTTGCTTCTGCACAACTTAAAAGTAGAAGTGTGTGATTCTCTTCCACTTCTGATGAAAGGGAGGGTCCAAGCCAGTCGTGGGATTCCAATTTTTTTCCTACCGGTTCTACGAGAGAGCACTTTGCGTGAATGTACACAGCACTCAAAGACCACCCTTAGTATCAGCGCTGGTGAGCTGAGCTGTTTTTTAGCTCAGCTGAAGCACGGCAATCTGCTCTGCTGTGCAAATTAGCTGATCTAAAAAACAAAGGAATATAGGACAGGGAATGGCGGGGTGGGAGGGCGGGGCCAGCCAAAGGTGGTATTTGCCATTCTCCAAACTACTCAAAATTTCCGCTACCAGTACACCAGAATCAACTGATCTAAAAAACAAGGGAATATAGGACAGGGAACGGCGGGGTGGGAGGGCGTGGCCAGGCAGAGGTGGTATTTGCCATTCTCCAAACTACTCAAAATTTCCACTACCGGTGTACCAGAATCAGCTGATCTAAAAAACAAGGGAATATAGGATAGGGAATGGTGGGGTGGGAGGGCGGGGCCAGCCAGAGGTGGTATTTGCTATTCTCCAAACTACTCAAAATTTCCGCTACCGGTACACCAGAACTGGTCCGAACCGGCTGAATATCATCTCTGGTCCAAGCAAATATAGGGCAGCTGCAGCAGGGAATGGGTCACCCAGAGTTCTCCATATATATTGATTTTCCTAAATTTTCTTATTCCTCTGCCTGGCACAAGAGTTTGCCAAGCCTTGTCCATGCTGTCTTTTTCCCTGCCTGTCTGCCAATCCGTACTCTGGAATTTATTTCCCCATCATCCACAATTCTTACAAAGAGAGCAGAATGAAATGCAGATGCAAAATGTGCTCGTAAGAATCTCCTCTCTTGCACCCATCTGCCAGAGAATAGTTTTTAATCTTTAATCCATGAGCAATCAGTGAACACTAGTGAATTGCAAATTACAGATGTTTTACTGTCTTTGGCATTTTAAGCTTTTCCACTGCTACTCGCAGCCTTTCCCTCTTCTACATGCAGCCGATGCTACGCACCATCACCAAAACCATATGACACTGTCATCATTTTGTAATTAAACCTTTATTCACTTTAAATACACAAAGCTGGCTGGGGAGGCAGCTATGAGAAAGCATTTTTAACCCTTTCCTGAGACGCCATGCTTGTCTGTGAAAATCTGGAATGGGATGAAAGAGAGGAAAGCAGAGGCAGATGTCACTTCTAGCTTTCCCCTTCCCATGATTTTCTTCTTCTGTCCTCCTGATCTGTAGGTCCAACTCCTTCAAAGGGTAGGCAAGGGAACTATATTGTATGCATGCCAACAGTATGCTAAAAAAAACACCTCCATGATTTCTTGAAATAATTATCTCTTGTGATTGGCAAAAACTAATAAACAAACTATCCTTAAATATAAGTTGTTGACTAAAGATTGTATTATATCAGAATAACAGAATAACAGAGTTGGAAAGGACCTTGGAGGTCTTCTAGTCCAACCCCCTGCCTAGGCAGGAAACCCTACACCACTTTAGACAAACAGTTATCCAATCTCTTCTTAAATTCTGATTAATTGTTCTAACTGTCAGGAAATTTCTCCTCAGTTCTAAATTGCTTCTCTCCTTGATTAGTTTTACCCATTGCTTCTTGTCCTACCCTCAGGAGAATAGCTTGACTCCCTCTTCTTTGTGGCAGCCCCTGAGACATTGGAACACTGCTATCATGTCACCCCTAGTCCTTATTTTCATAAAATTACACATACACAGTTCCAGCAACCATTATTTATATGTTTTAGCCTCCAGTTCCATAATCATCTTTGTTGCTCTTCTCTGCACTCTTTCTAGAGTCTCAACATCTTTTTTACATTGTGGTGAGCAAAATAATTGCAAGTGTGCCCTTCCCAAAGCATTATAAAGTGGTATTAACAGTTCACGTGATCTTGATTCTATCCTTCTGTTGATGCAGCCATATTTAAATTGTTGTCCACTAGGACTCCAAGATCCATCTCACAGTTACTACTACTGAGCAAGGTACCACCTATACTGAACCTGTGCATTTCGTTTTTCTTGCCTAAATGTAGAACCTTACTCTTTTCACCATTGAATTTCATTTTATTAGATAGTGCCCAATGTTCAAGTTTGTCAAGATCCTTCTGTATCTTAAGCCTATCTTCTGGAGTGTTGGCAATTCCTGCTAACGGTGTCATCTGCATATTTCATGAGTTCCCTATCTATCCCCTCATCCAAATCATTGATGAAGATGTTGAAGAGTACTGGGCCTAAAACAGAGCCTTGGGGTACTCCACTGCATATTTCCCTCCATGAAGATGCATTGAGAACTACACATTGAATGTGGTTGGTCATATTTAGTAAATAGTTTGCCTTGTGTTTCTGGTGAAGGTTTTTATGTTGTTTTCATCATTATAACATTGAAAGACATAAAAGGAGGACAACAAAGTAAAAAACATAAAAGAATATGAAAGAAACAAACAAAAACCACAAACAGAAAAACATACAGAAAGGAATTAAAACATGCAAAGCCATGCATGTGCATTAATACACACATACATTATGTATGTGTAAATATGTGTCTGTGTGTGTGCATATGTGTATATGTATGTAAGTATATATATATATGCAACACAGTTTTTAAAAACAAATTAACTCTCTTTGATCCCAGAGATTCACACTGGGCAGTTTTTACATTGTGACAAAAAGGATCCAGTTCAAAGCACAGGTTGTTACAAAGGATGTTACATCTAGAGTAGAATATTTATCCACAAAAAAATCCAAAGCAATTTTGTGACTGCATTTTTATGGTTAACAATCCAAAGTTTTTTCCATGAATTGTATCAATAAATTGTATAATTGTATCATGTAGATTCGAAGTGTTCAGGAAATAACTGAACAGCACTCTAACGTACCTAACCATGATTTCTGTTTCCCAATTCATGTCAATAATTGTATGAAAAGTAAACTAAAACAGGATAGGTATTAAACAAGTCCAAATCCTAAATGTCACACTTCCTACCAAAGTTATTTCCTAAATATATCAATGTTTCCCTGACACAATCCCTTTTGTAAAATTGAAATGATATGTAGAGGTAAATTTGCAGAAGATAAAATTCAGTTTTGATTTTGAAATTGGATTATTTATTCAAATTCATCTCAGTAAATGAGTCCTTGGGCGTGCCTATTAGCAATCAAAGTACAATTAGTAGAATGCACAACTTGTAATCATATCTTGTTCCAGTATATATGGTCCTTTTCCTTGGACGGAGGTCAGCGTGTTCTTGAGTCCAGTAAATTAAAACCAACTAGGCATCACAGACAGACAGAGCATAGCTGTTAGTGTTCAGAACAATAATTACTGTAGATATCTAGCTGATACCAAAGTATGGGGGGGGGGGTTCTTCCTATATAATTTGCCTAATGTAGTCATATACATCCTTTGTCCCACATAGGAAAACTCACAAATTTTATTATGAGAACAACTGGAAACTGTAACCAGGCCCATACTTTGCCCAAAAAATAAGTTTTGGTGAGGGATAAAAATGTAATTGCTGTATATGTATATGTGTTTGTGTGTGTCTGTGTGTGTATACTGCTTCCCTTTTCTGTCTTTCGACTCACCCTAGGAGCCATCCAGGCAGAAAGCCATTTTTTTTATGTTGCCTTATTACATTTGTGTTGCATTTGTGTTGATTAATAAATAAAGGGAGACTAGTATAGATCTATTTCAAGCTATTTAGCTCTCATCAGCTAGGCATGCCCTTACTGGGAATTGAACCTGGGCTGTATTACATATTAGGCAGTTGTATTAGCCACTAAGCCACAGGCTCTCCTCCTTTATTAGCTAAGCCAGGGAAATAGTTATGTATTGTGTCACAATCCCTGGTATGTCTTTTATTTATTAATTAGCACAAATGCAACGTGTGTGTGTGTGTGAGAGAGAGAGAGAGAGAGAGAGAGAGAGAGAAAATTATTAATATGAAGGATGTTTATTGAAATGAAACTACTAACACCATCAAAATTACATGGAGCCAGCTCAGATGCTGAAATTCACCATGCAAGCGAGATGAAGAGAGTGGAAGAGAGAAGGGAGGCAAGAGAAGGAAGAGAGGGGTTAGGAGAGGGGGTAGAGAGTGGGGAAAGAACAGGAAAGAAAGAAGGAGTGGAAAGAGGAGAAGGAGAGAGGAAGGGGAAGTAGAGAAGGGAAGGATGATAAAGGGAAGAAAGGAGGTAAGAGGGAGGAGAGAGGGAGAAGAGGCAAGAAAGCGATGGATAGAGTAGAAATATGGTGTATGGAAAACAGAAGAGCAAATGATACTCTTTGGGGTTGATGGTAAGAGGAATTGATATAATATTGAATAATACAAAATAGTGTTGGTGATGATGTAATGGCATACATGTGGTTATTTGTATGAAAATAAAAAAATAAACAAAACTTATTTTAAAAATAGGAAAACTCACAAATTTAATGTGGCTATTTGAATATTTTCTGGAGAGGCAATTAACTATGGGATGGATGTTTTAATCAGGGAAACAATGCAATGGGAAATTGCCACATCCCAAGTCATAATCAAATGGGCTCCTATAAATTAATATATTGAATGTTAATTTATTGTAATGATTTTACATTCTCCTTTGAAAATAAGAAAAGAAATTAGGAACAAAAGTTGTGTTATTTAGGAAGAAACAAACTTTTTATGGGTGACGGAAGTATGAATCACTACATCTAGTCCAGGGGTGGGTTGCTGTTTGCATTACTGCCATTTTGGCATGCAAAAAGGTTTGTGTGTGCGCACATTTGCACATAAAAAGATCTGTGCATGTGCACAACATTAGAAAAGGAAAAAAAATACATTTTTGCAATGAAGATTGTTCTGCGCATGTGCAGAACCGAAAATCAAGATGGCGCTGCTGAGTTGAGGGGCGTGGCAGGCCAAGTTACTACCTACTCAGCCAAACCAGTCTGAACCTATAGGAACCCACCTCTGATCTAGTCCTTGCATTCAGCATCCCAAGGACTTGAGCTTTTCTTAAAGATTTAGAATCTCATGCCAATCACATACTCTGTAATTTACGAAACATCTCTGGCAAAGTAGCTGATTTCAGTCCAGCAAAAGTTAGTACTTTTGTTACCTATTTTCCATTTATTTATTTATTTGTTTGTTTGTTTGTCTTGTATGCCGCCCACTCCCGAAGGACTCCGGGCGGCTCACAACAGACAAGGGAAGGGGGATAAATAGACAAAGACAACACTTTAAAAAAGAACGCAACATTCACAGTTTCCGTGGGGCTGGATATTTCACAAGCCCCCCAGCCTGCTGGAGCAGCCAGGACTTGGTGGCTTTGCAGAAGGCCGGGAGGGTAGTAAGGGTCCGGATCTCCACGGGGAGGTCATTCCAGAGGGCTGGAGCTGCAACAGAGAAGGCTCTCCCCCGGGGAGTCGCCAGCCGACATTGGCAAAGTCAATGAGAAGACAACATTTTTTAAAAAAATATTCACCCCTTGGCAAATGAATCCACTCAGGTTAAAACTGCATTTTGCCTGATGCACTTTAAACTAAAAAAAGATACCTGGCCTGGTGGTGATCAGACAGCAGATAGTGGGGAGAAAAAAGATTTAACAGATTGACAGAGATGGAAGGGACCTTGTAGGTCATCTAGTCCAATCCCACCCACCCAAGCAAGAGACCCTACACCAGTGATGGCTAAACCTTTTGTTGTTGGGTGCCAAAAATGTGAGGGGGCGCAAAGAAAAGTGTGCGTGCGGGCACCCATAATGTAAAGCTCACACAAAGCGCACCCCCACATGTGCATGCATACACAACCCCCCACACCAGGGGTGGGTTCCTGCCAGTTCTAACCTCCTCTATAGAAGAGTTTCCACAAATCTACCATGCCATTTACAACAGGTTCCAGCTCCCTCCCCCCGCCTGTCCCCACCATGCTTGCCCTGCCCGCCGCTCACTGGTTGGCTGGCTCACCAATCGCCCCGCCCACTTCTAAGAGTCCTATCTAAACCTTAAAATCTTAAAGCTGTCAAGTTTGAACACCCCTGGGGTTTTTTTTCTAAAGGGTTAGGGGTGCAAGGGTCTTGTAACTTGACAGCTTTAAGACTTGCGTGCTTCAAATGCCAGAGTTTCTGAGCCAACATTTTCGTTGCTAAGCAAGAGCGTTCTTAATTGAGTTTCACAACATTTTACAAGTCGGCCACGCCCACCGAGTCACATGCTGGCAAGCCACTCCCACAAAGCAGGCCACACCCACAGAAGAGGTTCTAAAAAAATTTGAAACCCACAATCCACCACCGCCCCACACGCTTCCCCCATATGCACTGTCCTGCTCGCCTCCGAGCTGAGCTTGGTATTTCCTCCAGGGGGGGCATAAGTTAGGCCCATTGGCCCCATTTTTTGATCTCCGCAGGCCCTCCGGAATGTTGAAAATCAGTTGGCTGGTGACACATGCACAATGGAGCTGATGGTTTGCGTGCCAGCAGATACGGCTGTGCCATAGGTTTGCCATCATGGCCATACACCATTTCTAACAAATGGCAGTCCAGTCTCTTCTTGGAAGTCTCCAGTGATGAAGCTCCCACAACTTCTGAAGGCAACTTCTGTTCCATTGGTTGATTGTTCTCCTTACTTCTAGGTTGAATCTCTCATTGTTCAGTTTCCATCCATTATTCCTTGTCTGGCCTTCAGGTGCTTTGGAAAATAGCTTGACCCCTTCCTCTCTGTGGCAGCCCCTCAAATATTGGAACTTCTTTCATTTGGAGGTGTACTTGGAACCCTGACATTAACCTGAATCTGATAAAGTAGTCCTTTCATTACCACAACACTTAGCTCTCTGGCTTGTTGGTCCTTTCCTCCCTTCTTTAGTCCTTGGCTAAACATTTAGCAAACATACCCTCCACCCTAAATAGAAATTAAAAAATAAAAAATAAAAAAAGAATTTTTTGAATATGAATGAAAGATGATCTGCTCTGAAATTAAATAAAAACTTTGTGCCTAGTAAATTGGAGCTTATTTTTTTCTTCATTTAGTGGGTTCAGGATATTACAACTACATAAAGTAAATATATTGGAACAAGGGGAAACACCTGGTAAATTACCAAGCTCTTGACTGAAACAGCAATAATAATAAAGAGGAATCATTTTTAGTACTAAAAATACACAATGCAAAGTACACAGAGTGATCGAATAAATAAGCAGTTTGTTTATATTTTTATGCTTGATTCAAAACTATTGAGTAAGAAATTAATCATTTTTAAATTATATCGTTCCTCTGAACCGAATTGTTTATCTAGCTGTATCTTAATCATTTCATATCATGTATTAAATCTATGAAAACATAAATGCTCCTAGTACTGATGACTATTCTACTGACTTGTATAGAACATTTATTTGTTTATTTATTATTGTTGCTTGCATGCTGTATTTTTGCAAGTTTGTTCTGATGTTTCTATAGAATTTACTTTTTCCAGTTATTGCTGTGTTAGCTTCTGGTAGCAAAAATCAGAATCTAAAAACATCTGTTCTGTTTGAAAAAAATTACTAAAACTACATCAATAGATAATATAAGATGATTGAACTTAGAGTAGACTATGATGTGCTCCTTAGGGAGTCATATGGTACTCAACATGCTTGTGAGGGAAATCTGAAGATCTTTCAGAGTACTAATGGCATTTATAATATGGGTAGATTGAAGCCATCAGGTGGTCTAGTTCAGGAGTGTCAAACTCAAGGCCTGCAGGCTGGATTCAGCTTACGGGGTGCTTAAATCTGCCCCACAGGGCTGGCCTGGAAATATCAAAGGACTGATCCACGGTGTCTCTGATGGCTAAAACTTGCTGTGAGGGGGGGCCCTGCACCTCATTTTCACCCTTCATGGCCTTCTACAGCACTTTGCCAGCTGAAAATGGGCCAAAAACAGCTAAAAAACGGGCCAGAAAATGGCCTGGGAAACTGCCAAAAAACTGGCCAAAAATGGGCCCGAAAATAGGCCCGAAAATGGCTGGCAGAGTGCCGCAGGAGGCCATGGAGAGTGAAAACTGCTGAAAAATTGGCCAAATGGCCAACAGGGTGCTGCAGGAGGCATCCACCCTGCCCCCCCCCCTAATGGCCTGCAGAGGAGAACTACAATGCTGATCTGGCCTTCAAAAAAAATCCAGTTTGACACCCCTGCTCTATTTGCTAATGTTGCCTTTCAGGAAAAGAAAATCTAAAGCCGTAAGACAGATTTTCATAGGAACAAGGAATGTAAGAAGAATAAACATGGGAAAGCTCAATACGCTGAAAATTGAAAACAAGCTATACATTGACATCTTAGACACGGGACAAATGAAATGGGCTGGAAAGGATACTTTCAGTCAGAAGGGTTACTACTCACAACATGAAAAGCCAAGAAGGAACCACTTTGCTTTTGGTCAGAAAGAATATTGCAAAAACAGTACGCTGCAATAAAATAATATCAAATGACCAAATAATACTATTTAGACTTTTGCGGACAACGCTTTCAGGTTATGGTTAGGTTCCAAAAATTAATACAATACAGCACAAGAAGAAATTGAACATCTTTAATGGTCAAGTCCAGGGGTCAGCAACCCGCGGCTCAGGATCAGCATGTGGCTCTTTCATCTGTCTGCTGCGGCTCCGTCACCAGTCAGCACCACAATTTTGAAAGGAGCTTCTGGTTAGGGGGCAGCAGGGTGCCCCAGGAGGAGTCTCTATGGGAAGGGGCGGGTTTTCCGGTCAGCTCCACAATTGATAGGGCTTTCAGTTAGGATAGGTAGAGGAAAAAGGACATCACGCTAGGAGGAGACTCTATAGTGGGGAAACCAGACTTCCGGTCGGCTCTAGAATTGAACGGGGGGCTTCTGGGTAGGACCTTTGTGGTTCTTTGAGTGTTGAATGTTGCCAAACCCTGGTCAAGTCCATTGTGAAATCAAAATCAAGATGTGCTGCTTTGTGATTGAAGACTAAAATTCCAAAGTAGGAAATAGTTAGAAGGAAAATGTAACTAGACTGTATGGCCTAGAAACAGAAATGAAAAAAGAATGACAATACTTTCTGCCAATCCATTTATTTCCTCATTGTTAACACAATAGTCATACAACCAAAAACATGTCTAAATCATAATAGCCCTTAGACTTATATACCACTTCATAGTTCTTTTACAGCCCGCTCTAAGCAGTTTACAGAGTCAGCCTTTTGCCCCAACAATTTGGCTCCTCATTTTACCCACCTCAGAAGGATGAAAGGCTGAGTCAACCTTGAGCCTGGTGAGAATCGATCTGCCAAACTGCAGACAGCTGGTGATCAGCAGAACTAGCCTGCAGTGCTGCACTCTAACCACTGCGCCACCGCAGAGATAGAATCAAGATCATGTGAGCTGTTAATACCACTTTATAATGTCTTGGTAAGGCCACACTTGGAACACTGCATCCAATTTTGGTCACCAGAATGTAAAAAAAGATGTTGAGACTCTAGAAAGAGTCCAGACAAGAGCAACAAAGATGATTCGGAGACTGAAGGTTAAACAAATAAAGAATAGTTTCTGGAATTGGGTACGTCTAGTTTAATTAGAAGGACTAGGGGGACAAGATAGCAGTATTCCAGTATTTGAGAGACTGCCACATAAAGGAGGGGGTCAACTTATTTTTCAAAGCACCTGAAAGCAGAACAAGAAGCAATGGATTGAAGGTAATCAAGGAGAGAATGAGGAACAATTTTCTGACAGTTAGAATGATTAATCAGTGGAACAACTTGCCTCCAGAAGTCAACCTTGAGCCTGGTGAGATTTGAACTGCCAAATTGCAGGCAGCTGGCGGTCAACAGAACTAGCTTGCAGTACTGCACTCTAACCACTGCACCACCATGGCTAAATAAATGAAGACAGAAGATTGAAGAACGTGCAAACAATTATAGAATATTCTTAATTCCACATTTTAACAAATTTACATTCAGAATCATCCAATGCAGATTACAAGCCTATGTAGAAAGGAAATTGCCTGCTCTGTCTAGTTTTAGGAAAGATTGATCAATAAGATATATTATTTTGGATAGTTCAAATAGCAAATAGCTTTAAGCGGCCCCTGGATGACGTTTTGAGCGCTCCTGAATTTCCTTCACCCCCATGCTGGCTTGCGATGATAGCAGCGGCGTATTGAGAATGGCGGCGGCAGCGGCGCTGGGACGACGAGCGGCTCCCAACCGCGTTGCTGGAGGGAATGCTGCAGTGAGTGCCAGATTGAAGCCTCCATTTGCGCTGGGCTTCCTAGACCTTCCAGGTGTGCTGGCTTGCTGGAGGGTGTTGCCCTTGGGCGGCTCCCAGACGGCAGCATTTTGTGACTGGTGGCGGCGGTGGCGACGGCGCTTGAACGGCGTGGGCAGAAGGAAGTGAGCTTATTGATTTGGGCCTATTGGACCTCCAGACTCAGATTGTTAGATCTTTGGAGCTGGTGTTACTGGAGTGGTGCCCCGAGGAGGAATGGTGAGTGGACTAACCATGTTTGCCAGGACTGGGCAGTTGGCCTTTGCTGTTGCATCAGCCCTTCTAGGCCTCCCACCTCCCCTCCTCTCTCTCTTTCTATTTACTATCCGCCATCTGCTGCTCCTCAAGAAGACCTTTTGCGACTGCACCCCGGGCCGGGTCGGCTGGGTCATCATCGTGAAGTGGGGGGGACGAGACTGCAAACTTATCATCGATTTCAAAAGGTGTCTACCCCACCCCCCACTCCTATAACCACTCCAGCCATTTCGGACTCTGGGCCTTTGCCCCCCCCTTTTCCTTGCATCTCTGGACCTACAAGAGAGAGAGGGACTGTGGAACCCTCCCTCCTTGTTTACTATCATTGGTTCCCGACCACGATTTCTGCACTATCCCACTTGAGTGGTACTTTCTGTTAAGATCTGCACAATGTTTGTGTATGGAGAGTGTATGGGGTGATTGCTGGTTGAATGAACCCACATAATTTAAACTATTTTTTACTATACTATTGTATTTTTATATGTTTTAATGGATTTTAGTGGGGTATGTATGAGAGAGTGATTGAGAGTGCATCTAAGAGGATTGAGGGCGCAGCCTGGTGCCTCCCGCACTGAGTGCACAAGCAGAAGTGGTAGGGGGGCCCAGGCCTACCCCTCATCCTAGAATGAGTGATAGATGTGTCCTGCCAGGCGGAGCGAGGGCCGTGGGAGGGGGGGAAGGGCCTTCTGGGATGGGGGCGGGCCAGAGCATTCTAGTCATATGGGAGAGAGGCAGATACGACACGGGCTACAGGGCTAGCCATTACCGGGGAAGGAGGGCTCGCTACGTCACAGCGATCCCTCATTCTGGCTCTGTAAGCTCAACTCAAGGACCAGGTGGCAGGAGAAGCCAGGGCCCTGGTCTCAGGTTGCTGTTGCTAAATGCCAGGTCTGTGATCCAGAAAGCTCCCCTCATCCGGGACTTAATACTTGACGAGGGGGCAGACCTGGCATGTATTACTGAGACCTGGCTGGGCCATGAGGGAGGAGTCCCCCTCTCCGAAATGTGCTCAGAAGGGTTTCAGGTGCTCCATCAACCACGACACCAGAGGAAGGGGTGGGGGAGTGGCAATTATTATCCGGGAATCTTTAGCACCTCACAGGAGCCCTGCTCCGGAGATTGTTGGTGTGAGTCCCTTCTTGTGAAGTTGGACCTAGGGGTTCAAGTGGGCTTGTTGTTGGCGTACCTACCTCCTAGCTGCGTCACAACAGCCCTGCCTGCACTCCTGGAGTCAGTAGCCGGGTTGGTGATTGAGTTCCCCAGACTGTTAGTACTGGGGGACTTTAATCTGCCGTCCTTAGGCAAATGCTCTGATGGAGCCCAGGAGTTCATAGCTTCCATGACAGCCATGGACTTGACCCAAGTAATCCAGGGTCCAACTCATAGAGCAGGACACACGCTTGACCTAGTGTTTCTCTCAGGCAGTGGAGACGTGATCTCGAGTTAAGGGAAATAGACATCTCGCCCTTGTCATGGTCGGATCACTTCCTGTTGAGGCTTGATTTCTGGAAGCTACTCCCCCACCGCAGGGAGGTGGAACCGATTAAGAGGTTCCGCCCCAGACACCTGATGGACCCGTTGGGTTTTCAGAAGGAGCTTGGGGAGATACCTGACTCTCTTGCCCACAATCTGGCAGAGTTCCTGGTCGCCGCTTGGAACATAGCGGTGACTGGGGCCTTGGATCAGATTGCGCCTTTGCGGCGTCTCCACAGCAGTGGATCCAGGAGGGCTCCTTGGTTTACTGAGGAACTCTGGGAGATGAAGCACCAAAAGAGACGCCTAGAGCGATGCTGGAGGGCTAGTAACTCCGAATCCGACCGAACACTGCTAAGAGCCTTTATTAAGACTTATCTTGTGTGCATTTTTCCGCTCTTATTGCGTCCACAGAATCTTGCCCAGCCGCCCTGTTTAGGATAACCCGTTCCCTTCTGAATGGGGGGAAAACAGGGGATGCCTTGCAGGGTCGAGCTGAGGAGTTTGTTCAGTTTCTGTCGGACAAAATCGCTCAGATTCGGACAGACCTGGACTCCATTTGGACAGAACCAGCCGAGATGCCGAGGGAGGGTCTTGTTCAGACTTTCTGGAATGAGTTCCAGCTTGTCACCCCTGATGAAGTGGACAAGGCCATGAGAGCGATGAGTGCCTCCACCTGTTTACTGGATCCGTGCCCCTCCTGGCTGGCCTCGACCAGCAGGGAGGTAACACGAGGCTGGCTCCAGAGAATTACGAATGCCTCCTTGACGGAGGAGTTTCACAACATTCACAACCTCTTAAGGAGGCAGTGGTGAGACCCCTCCTCAAGAAGCCCTCTCTGGACCCAGCTATTTTTAAAAACTATCTCCCAGTCTCCAACCTCCCTTTCTTAGGGAAGGTTGTTGAGAAGGTGGTGGCCCTTCAACTCCGACGGACCTTGGATGAAGCAGATTATCTAGACCCTTTTCAGTCTGGTTTCAGGCCTGGCTACTCCACCGAAACTGCTTTGGTCGCACTGACCGATGATCTCTGGTGGGCGAGGGACAGAGGGCATTCCTCTGTCCTTGTGCTCCTTGACCTCTCAGCGGCCTTCGTTACCATCAACCATGGTATCCTTCTGCGACGGCTGGAAGAGATGGGAGTGGGAGGCACCGTCTTATAGTGGTTCTCCTCTTACCTATCCGACAGGTCGCAGTCAGTGTTGGTTGGAGGACAGAGGTCGACTCCTAGGCCTCTCAATTATGGGGTGCCACAGGGGTCGGTCCTGTCCCCCCTCCTATTTAACATCTACATGAAGCCACTGGGCGAGATCATGCACTGGCACGGGATTAAATACCACCAGTATGTGGACAATACTCAGTTGTATCTGTCTGCCCCGTGCCAACTCAGTGAAGCGGTGAAAGTGATGTGCCAGTGCCTGGAAGCTGTTAGGGTCTGGATGGGAGTGAACAAACCTGCACTCAATCCTGACAAGACCGAATGGCTGTGGATGTTGCCCCCTAAGAATAGTCCATCCAGTCCGTTCTTAACCCTGGGGAGAAAAATTGCCCCCCTCAGAGAGGGTTCGCAATTTGGGGGTCCTCTTGGATTCGCAGCTGACCTTGGAACACCACCTGTCGGCTGTGACCAGGGGGGCCTTTGCCCAAGTTCGCCTGGTGCACCAATTGCGGCCCTATTTGGATCGGGAGGCACTTCAGACAGTCACTCATGCCCTCATCATCTCAAGACTGGATTACTGTAATGCGCTCTACTTGGGGCTGCCCCTGAAAAGTGTTCGGAGACTGCAATTAGTCCAGAATGCAGCCGCGCGAGCGATTCTGGGTGTGCCAAGGTACACCCATATCACACCTATCCTCAGTGAGCTGCACTGGCTGCCCATTGGTCTCCGAGCACTATTCAAGGTGCTGGTCATCACCTTTAAAGCCCTACATGGCCTAGGACCCGGATATCTGTGAGACCGTCTTCTGCCACATACCTCCCAATAAGATCGCACAGGATGGGCCTTCTTCGGGTGCCGTCAGCGGGACAATGCCAGCTGGCGACGCCTAGGAGTAGGGCCTCCTCTGTTGCCGCTCTGGCCCTGTGGAATGAGCTGCCC